>NC_132971.1:6822500-6907500 GCF_047496725.1 Anoplolepis gracilipes | reverse complement strand
GAGAGAGAGAGAGAGAGAGGAAGAGAGAGGGATGGTAAAGAGAGGGGGATAGGAGGAGAAGAGGGCATAGAGCAGCTGAATAGGAAGCGACACAATGGACCTGGGTGGCTGTGGAGGCGTGTTATCAAATGGGTTCCTCATTCACATACTGCGGCCTGAGCTACCTGTGTCTGTCTGTACCGGTGTCTGTCTGTTATACTTATTCATACCGCCCATTGTGTCCTCCACTGTTGAGTCGAGTTCAGTTCAGTTGAGAACGCGATGGAACGTGCCACAATGCACGAATATGGGCTGCGCCGCACCTCCCCCTCCCGTTCCTTCTGCACCCTTTCCCTCGTCACCGCGTACCTCTTTCTCTCTCTCTCTCTCTCTCTCTCTCTCTCTCTCTCTCTCTCTCTCTCTCTCTCTCTCTTTGCCATTTGCCACCCACGGTCCAACCCGCGAGCGCGCTGGATTCGCTGGGGCCGACTGAAAAGAAAATTGCGTCGGGAAATTGTATCCGCGAGAAAACCCGACCGATAATGCCGAGTTCTTGAAGCGTACACGTCGCGAGATTTCTCCGCCTCGGCGACGGCAACGGCGACGGCAACGGCGGTCGAATCTTGCTGCCGACTGTCTCGTTAGACGAGCGCGCGAATTTCCGCGAGGAACGATCGATGGCCCCCGCGGATCCCATCCGGAATTCCGGGATGCGCTTGATATTCGCCGGCAATGGGGATATTATCGCGACGCGGTAGTTGTCAGAGACGATGAAGAGAGGCTAATATGATGCGAATGAGAGAAAAGTTACCTTCATCGTTAAAGGATACTCTCATTTACTCAGATAAAGTTTCTTGTCCGATGCTAAATTTGAAAAATTATTTTTAGAAAATTTAAAGAGACGATAGCTTTTTCTCTGCCGCAAAGTTACGTTGCCGAAAAAAAACGATGAGCGGGAGAGGATCTCGAGGAAACAGGATGCGCGAACTCGCACGGATGTTTCTCATCGCGGACGCGCGCGATATGGAAAGAAAAAAAGAGAGAACGTAATGCGTATATAACGTATAAGCCGGCCATAGGGCCCTGGATGAGCCGCCCGCGGACGCAACGGCATACAAAACTCGCTCAATACGTCATTCAGCCGAAGAATACGCCTCGTTCTCGCCATTTTGCTCCCAGAATGAGAGTTTCAAAGGGAATTAAGGATTCAAAGGCATCTTTTGCGCAGCGCGCATAAAACGTCCAGCCGCCGCCGCGGCTCCGCGTCTCCCCCCTCCCTCTCTCTCTCTCTCTCTCTGTGTCTCTTTCTCGATCTCTTTCTCTCTTCTTATATCTGCTTCCCTCTTTCCCTTTTCTCTTTCTATAACTCCTCATAAGCGTCGCCTGCATTTCTACAACGTTCTCAAGAAGAGCCGTGAATCGCTGAAGTGCGCGTCACGTCGATGAAATATCCATAGAAGGATGTTAAGTCGACGAACAAAGTATCTGGTCCAATTTATTCAACACGCACATTTACAGCGGTAAACATGTTTGTCGGATTTTTATCTCGTGTCTCAATGCAAGCTTTACGTTACATGTACGAAAAATTTAAACGGGTTATATCTAGCAATAAATATACGCGATTCTTCGATCACAAAAAAAAAAAAAAAAAAAAAAAAAAAAAAAAATAATGATACATCTCTCAGATCAGTTAGTATTAGTCTGATGACTTAACATTCGAATATTTTCTCACGAATATTATATTTACCGATTACCCTCATTATACTTTTAGGGTGGCAAATAGATAAAACGAGGACGTACCAATAGAAACCCATAAACGTCCACGTCACCGCTCAAATAGCCGGTCAATGTTCCAATAACCCCAAATCTGTCTATACTTATCTATGAAAAAAAAAAAAAACTCGCCCTTCATATTTGACGTTTGTTCGGTCAAAAAATGCCCCGAACCACATGCACCCTCGTAATCCCACCCTCCGCGAGATGACCTTTCCTATTTACGACGTTCGCGCGGAACAAATTCGGACGACGATCACTGTTTGCGCTATAAGATAACAAAAGGAGGGGTGGCGGTCGTTCCCGTCTGTCTAGGATTGCACGATTAACATAAAAATGCGACGGCTCGTAAAAGGCCACCGTATACATACATATATTATGAGCATTATATATCGCGGGAGGGTTATAGTTTTTGATTGTTATTCATATACGGTCGGTCGCAGCACCCGACGTTCGTGCCAACGCGTGTATCAAGTCAATATAACGACAACATAACACACGGTGCAAGTATAGGGGCGAAAAATATCGCAATGATAAATAGCGCGAGATATTTAAATAAAATTAAAATATTGTATCATTTTATGATATAATATATAATATTATTGTAATTTTTTATTTCTCAAGCCTTATAGCTGCAAGTCTCGCAGAGAAATGTTGTTACACCACTTTGCAGATGTATTTTTTTTTTATTTCCTATTTTATTTATAACACAACTGTACTCATTAATTTCCTTCTACTGACTACGTTCATATTCTGCAGGAATAGTTCATCTTTTTGCCCCAATCTTTTTGATGCTTTCTTTTTAACAGTATCAAACGTAACGCGCGTAAACTTAAACGTTTACTCACCACTCTTGCTGAGCGGAATTAAAAAGATGAAAAGATGCTCCGCCACTTGTCCAACCGCATCACTGCAAAAGTCAAGGATCTGAAACAGAAAGCATATCTTAATAAGAGTGAGAATAAAGCATCATCGAAAATTATCAAATTATTATAACTTATTATTATAAATTATTATTACTTTGTAAATTTTGAAAAAAATAAAATAAATGTCCTTCTACAAGATATTTCTTAATAATATTATTATATACGACAAATACATAAAAAATACTACATCCGTCACTTTATTTAGATTGCGAATAATTTTGATTTTCAATTTTCGCACGCAATGTCTGATTGCGATCGACAAACGTTCGTTTATTCAGAAGCTGCTCGCGGAGTCGCGGAAATCGAGTCGTTCGGCTCTTCTGTTCCGTCCCGCGGAATACATCGGTATTCTTTCCGTAGCCTACTACACACATTCTCTGCATTATATTTTTCGTTTTATATTCTCCTCTTCTATTTGCGCGCGCAAAAGCGCGCGGCATACACCATCTCCCCCGTTTGAGCATTGCCGAGGTCTTATCGGCAGTTATCGGGCCGTGATGTCGCACAATGGGGCAGACAATGCACGGGACAATACACCCTCTGCTTCTAGACTATCCGGCCCTCTCACCCGGGGCATCCACCGCCCACCTATCGTCGTCGACTTCTCTCTCTTGGAATCAGCACATCCCCGCCAACTTAATAAACATAATAGCTGACTATGCCGCCCCGTGGTCACAATGAGAGCTCCGCGCAAAGAGATACCAAAGATACGAGGCACCGGCATTGTGCGCCCTGGCTCTTTCTCTATTTCCCTCTCTCTCCCAGCTTCCCCGCCGAACGGATTATATGTCGACGTGCCGTCGCGCATTTGCCATTCACGAAAAAGCTCCTTCGAAAAAAAAAGAAAAAAGAAAGATCTTTGTTACTTGGACGATAACAGATGATGAGATTCGCTTCTAGTTATTAGCAGATGGTTAGCTTTTTTCCAATATACAATTCAAATGATACAATGCCGATCGTAGTGCAATCATCATCTTCGTGTAATCGTGTTAGAATATAGGATTTATCGAATAGGTGTCGTAAAGTAGTAAAAAATAATTTTCACTTATTTTATTTTAAAAACTTTCAATATAATAGTATATTGTGATACAAGTGCGGAAAGTTCACCCGCACTCGTGGGCAATAGTCAACCCGCACGTCTATCACGTACTATTTTGTAGTACACGTGCGTGTAAAGTGGTACATTACGCAAATGTTTTCCGTGACTATACTGAAGTTAGGTTTGCGAAGAGTGTGACAATCTCTTTTCCGCACTCGGAAGAGTGTGACAATCTCTTTTCCGCACTGTTACCGCCATGTTGCCTGTACTTTTTTTTTCATGTGCAATTGGCTACTTCTCGCACGGAAAACATGCGCGTAATGTGCCACTTTACACGCATGTGTACTACAAAATATTTAACAAGCAAAGGCAAGACTCGAAGTGAGAAGAAAAGTAGGTAAAATTTCGAATTGCATGCACTACGAGACATTTGTCTTTCGACACGATCCTTCCGTGGCCCGTGGTTTGATTTCCAAGGGTGAATTGCCCGCACGCATCATCGGATCGACTCCACGCCCTCGTGTATATACTCCCACTCTATTCGACCTACCGCGGGTTACCCGAACCACCCTTCGCGACCGAACAATATGCTTGTCCTCCCCGCCACCGTGTAATTACTCTAAACCACGTGCCGCCGCAGAGAGAAAGAGAGAGAAAGAGAATGTGTGAAAAGAGAAATAGAGAGCGCATGAGCTGATGCACGAGCCATTGAAAAACGCAGTCGAGCGCCCATTATTTCGAGAACTTTTCACTTTAAGTGCAATCCAATACCGCACACGAATATGCGTGTGATTATATCCGAAATGAGTCACAACTGAAGATACATGTGACTCGTGACTATTGTTTGTAGTGATAAAAGTTTCGTACATTTATATATCAAATAAAAATGCCGTTATTAAGTTTGAGAATATTGAAAAATTGCTACTTATTTTTAAAATTTTAACATGTGTAAATAAATGTATAAATAAATAATCAGATTTGAATGTAAAACTATACAAATTAATTACAGCAATATTTTTTATTGATATTTTTCATTAATGTCTTTACGTAATATTCTCTAGTTATATTAGTTATATTCTTATTATTTTCTTATTATCAAAATTAATAGGATATTGTTATAAATGAAAGCAGAATATGCGACATCTACAATTGCAGGTTGATATCGACAGACAGATTTCCATGTAACATCTTGCGCTTGTTTCCTGGCACCGATCGTATCGTCGAAACGGCATCGGAGAAACGTTAATTAAACGAGCAGATGCGCCGAGGAAATAGTAAATCATACAACCCCGCGCAAATAGAGACCGTTCGGAGCATCGCACGTCGTATCGTCGCCAGGTTATCGGGATAATGATAAATCGTACGTTCAAACGGACCCTTTCTAGGCCACATTATAACTCGCTGAAAGGGTCATGGAATATATACCCCTCCGATAGAGGCACAAAGTGAACTCAAATAAAACAATATTTAAAGGGCTAAAAATTTTTATCGATAAGCAATAGCGTAGCCAGGGGGGGGGGCTGCTATAGGGGCTCAAGCCTCCTCTCAAAGATTTCAAGTCTCAGTGACTTTTCTTGAGAAAAAATCCCAAGAAAAAATGCCTGCTAGAAACCTCTAAATTTAAATTTTTCATCTAAGATTGCTTTTTGCCAGCGTCAACACTTATATACTGTAGCCGTAAAGATGTCAGATTTAATATTCGATAACAAAGCTACCATCGCCATCGTGTAATAATTTTTTTGCCTAAAGAGATTCATAATTTTCAATAAAAAATATGTAGTCTTGTTTCTATTCAAAGATAGGCTGGAATTTTCATAGATCGAGCTAACATTCAAGCTTGTCTCAAGTCCACTTTTAGGTCGTCTTGAGACTCCGTTCAACCAATGAGATGGCTGAAAGAAATCTTGAAAGCTTACTTCAGAGCTTGAATGTAAGATCGGTCTATGAATTCCAACCATTTTTAACTCCCCCCAAAACCTAAGTCTGGCTACTCCACTGTCAGTAAGGATACGGCTTCATGATTGTTTCAAAATCAGACAGATACTCCTTTAGTTAATGCACTTATCAAAAGCGATATTATCGCATAAATTCAAATTTATCAAAAATATAAGATCGTTAAAAAAATTTTATATCGCAAATTTAGAAGAAAATCTAAATTTCTCAGTCTTTTGATAATTAATTATTTTAAATATTTTCGAAAATTGAATACCCTCATAATTAAGATCCTAGTCTATTCTAGCAGTATGAAAAATTCATGAGTTTTAGAAAAAAAATTTATGTATACTGCTAGAGTAGATTTTTAATAATTTATTTAAAGAATATTAGAAGAGGTAATCCTTTTGACGTTTCATGTATATTTTTATTGTATTTATGTTTAAATAGTACATCAACGTATTTAAAAATGATTCAACAGTGTGACATGTTATTCTTCGTGTAATTAAAATGAAAAAATTCAGTCTAGTTTTATTTCTAGTCTAGGATATTTTTTATATACTACACCTAATTTCATTTGAAAAAAAATTGTAAAATAACAAAGTAATGTCACTTTAAAATTAGATATTTCAATTTCTGAAATTTTTTCATTTCTTAAAAGTAATAAATATTATTTTTTTTAAATTCTAATTATATAAATTCAATATTTCGAAAATATCGAGAAAAATATCCTTACATAAAGAGCAGCATAGCGTCATTTTTTAAAACGCTATACATAAAGAGAGGCTAATATTGAACAAAAAAATTAAATATCCAAGATTTAAATAACGTACTACAGTACGTCAATATTTTTAAATTTTGGATATTTAATTTTTTTGTTCAATATTAGCCTCTCTTTATGTAGCGTTTTAAAAAATGACGCTATGCTGCTCTTTATGTAAGGATTAATTACAATTAAATATCAAACATATGTAATGTCAAAAAGATTAATTTCTATATATAATATTCTTTAAAAAAATGTATTCTTTATTAAAATAGGGTCCTTAACAAATTGCAACCTTCTCACATGTCTATATTGCTCTCCTTAAAGGCAAAATTATCGGCGACAGATTAACAAGTAATTAACCACATTAGTCGATTCGATAGATAATCCGGAAGACGGCAGTAAAACAAGAGGTAACCTCCTGGGATTGCCGCCAACAACGACGACGACGACGACAATGACGGTGGCAGCGGATGACAGCGGTAGCGCGGTTGTGTAACGGCGGTTGCGTTGGCGAAGGTGGTGGTATGGTGGTGGTGGTTATAGTGACAGTGGTGGTGGCGTCGGAACCGCCCCGGCTTTGCAAGCCCGGCGAATGGAGTGACAATGCTGCCACGAGATTCACAGTTCTCTACCACCCCTTTTGTCTTTCCCCTCTTTACTCGGTCTCTCGCACGCGTTCTCGTCCCCTTTCATACCATTTGCAACTTTCCGGCCTCTTTCCTCTTTCCTCTCCAAGTTTCTCTCCCTCCGTCCTGTGACGGCGGTCCTCGTTCTACCTTCCTATCCACGCCACGAGGCCTCTTTATCTCGTCTACGCGTTCGCTGTTGCATTCCCAACGGGTGCATGCCTTGAGGCAAATTCTCGCGAAGCGATTATCATCGTCAAACGAACACTCGTAACGACACTTTATCATAAAGATCACGGAAAGATATAGTACATACATTTACGTTCAGTTATCCCTTTAAACATGTGTTTGTGGAATTTTCCATCACGCACATCTAGGGGATTTTCCCTTCTCATGAAGCTTCAGAATAGAATTACAGAATTTATTCAATAATTTTTACACCGATAAATCTCTTTTTTTTTTTGACAATTAAAAACTTTCGTACCTGTCTCAAAAGTATATATAAATAAATGATATTGCTCGAATTAGAGATGAGTTATTTATTACAATGTAAATGATTGTACAGAGCATAATTTTTACTGTATTTATTTAAAATTGATTTTATATATATATATATATATATATATATATATATATATATATATATATAAAATCATGAATATATATGTATAAAAATACTTAATCTTATCCGTTGCTGTTGCACACTTTAATGGAATTTCGATTTAAGTTATCGAGGTTATCGAGATATTTAACGGTGAAATGAGTATTTACCCCGCGAGACAGTAGGAAACCCGTACACGTGTATAGAAGCGAGAAACTAAGGGTTGGGTGGGAAGCTCGCGTGCCGGTCGAGTGCGGAGACACGCGATCGAGTGGGACTGAGAAGAGGGGTGAAACACGCGCGCGGACCAAAGCATATCGAAAGAATTCACCACTCTTCCATTTCACAAGGACGACGTCCAACGCATTCGGCATCGCACCCCCGCCGTCCAATCTCTTCCCCTCCCCTCCTCACCGCCCCTCCATCTTTTCGCTCTCGTCTCGACGTCGTTTCCCGCCGCGCGGCATCCTCACCCTTCGCACCCTATCTCGCGCTCTCTCCCCGTATCAGATCGAGTCCCTCTATTTCGCGTCCTCTATTATTTCTTTTATCAATCTGCGCGCTTTCAGGACGCTTTGAGGCCCGCTGAAAGCTGCGCGATAAATCATGAAATGTAAGAACCCATACGTACGTGCCCGAACGAGCACACATAAACACCACCCGACACACATACGTGTGTAGAAAGTGTATCTCTACGTAGGCGTGCGTTTCTGTGTGCGCGAATATACACGCGACGAATGAACGAGCGAACGAACGAACGAATGAACTGCGTTTTCGTGTAAACTGCTCGCTCGCGTACACACGTACAAACGCGCGTTCATATTTGCCGTGTGTTTAGAGAGATGCGCGTAATACGTATGTATGTGTACGTGTATATAACCGACGGTTCAATAGGCGGCATTGCCAGAGCGAACGCTATCCATACAGCCCGCCAGATGAGGTCTTCTAGCTTCCGTCGAGTCCGCGTGAAAGGATGCCCCAATAATATTCCATTCACCGAATCACCCTCTCTCTCCCCGTCAGCTCCCAACCCCGTTCGTCCGCGCACCCTCCCCCTCCCCCCTGGTCGTCAATATATATATACTCGTCGTCCGGCCCGACCCGTGCCCAACGTCACCTACCATTGATTTTTCATTCCTCGGCTTTTCAATAGTTTGTTACGAGCTTTCCTTTACGATGACGCGCGCCCCATCCCCTTAATATAACCTCCCTCGTTTTCTCCTTCGGCTTTCCTTCGATACGAAGAAAACCCTAGCTAACGCTAGGACACGTCGCTTTATTAGAGAATGCATCGATAGGTCGTTCGACCATTCGTGCAATATATAATATATATCTATGAAATATTTTCTCTTTTTTTTTTTTACAAAAAAATATTTTTAAAATACTTTAAAAATTATAATATTGACAAGTCATAATAACGAAACGTAGTAATAGTAACATCAATAATAATATTGATATTCGAAAAATAGTTTGAAAGAAAAATTTCTCCCAAAGAAATTCTAATTTTATCAACGAAGTCATTTCCTCGCGTCTGCAAAAAGATCGAAGAGATTCAAGCAACTATACTTTTGGCTTCTAATGCCAAAAACTTAATAACAAACACGACGCAGTGTGTGGGCTGGCTGGGAAATCCGTCGGCACGAATTTCACCGGTGTGCGAAACGGAGCGAAAATAACCTATAACTTTAATCAGGGATGAATAAAGGCAACCCTTTTCGGTACGGCGCTGCGTCAAGGCGAAGAATGGAGATGAGGATGTAGCCGAGTATCGGCATTGTTTCCAAACAAAGCACGCTTTTCATACCCACCCTCTTCTCTCTCCCACCCTCCCCTCCGCAACAGCCTCCCCTCCCCCCGCGCACCCCGGTCCCCGCCCGTGGATTCCGCCCGCGCACTCTCCTCCGTGGCACGGCGGCGGTTCAGTCATTTGACACGTAAAGAAGTCTGGCAAGTTGGCATTGTGGCGACCGCACCACGCCATCCTCGATCCATTGTTGCCGCGCCACTACCAAAACCGCGAGACCACCCGCTCACCCCAAAGACCCCCTCCCCCCGCTCACGCGCGACTCGCCGGCTAAAAGTCAAACCTCTTTCACCACCCTCGTCAAACCGCGAATAATGACGAGTCGATCGCCCGCGCGCTTTCTTTGAAGATCTTAATCATTCAGGACGGACATTATGGGAATCGAACAAGTGCGGTAGATGATTTCGTAGCTTTGTTATAATGCCCTATTGAATTAAAGTTCGTTCAAAGGAGAAAGAAAAAAATTGTCGTAAAAAAAGTCAACTTTCTCTAAATATTGACAAAGAAATATGTTACTTCACGCTTAAAGAACGCTGGAAATAATTAAAGATTAATTTAAAAATGATTTGGAGCGAATACGATAATCTAATAATGCAAATTACTCGTGCTGTAATTAGATCGGATATAACATCTCTAATACACTACGCGAATTAAACGGCACGTATACGCACAAATACACTGATATATAACTGAATATATACATAGTGATACAATTAACTTCTCAGCATAATTGATTAACTGACTGTGTCGCGGAGAGCCTCCATTCGAATGCACCCTCACCCCCTTCTCTCTCTCTCTCTCTCTCTCTCTCTCTCTCTCTCTCTCTCTCGTTCTGGCTCTCGCTCTCGCTTTCTCTCTTTCTCTGCGGCAACTATAATTCTCCCCGTAAAGTTTCCCAGGCGTTTGTCGAGGACTCGGCGTAATATACATATATAGAAGGTTCGTCATTGGTTCCGCGAAACCAACTTCCTATATATTATACGGATTGCAACTACAAGCTGTACGCACATTCTCCCTGTGCTCTTGCTCTTCCTTTATCGTTCCACATACAATAGAATGATATAAGGCTTCATCATCATGATCGCCATGATATACAATACGTCAACGAACGTATATGCATAGAAGGAATTCACCTATATTTCTTCGTAACCTAAAGATCGTTGACGTAACAATATAATTGCTTCATTATTATTTTATTTTATATTTCTTAAATAAAATATATAATATTTACAATAATTATTCAAGTATAATAGAGTAATTATAAAACAATTTTTTTAAATAAGTTATTCTATTTTTTCCCTAATTATTTTATATATGTATATTTTTAAATATATATTTTTGTACATAAAAATGGAAAATACATTTTGCAAAATTGCTCAGAAATAAAACAATAAAATAAAAATAAAAAAACACTAAAATTCAAATTGTGTAATTTATATTATATATATATATATACATACACTATATACCTATGACTTTTAAAAATAATCGCCTTGCCGTTCTTGCACGACATCGCGATATCCAATTTGTATAATGTACTCCTGATTTGCAGCTACAGCATCGCGGCTTCATTCAAGTTCGTTTTCGCATATATAGCAACGTCCCTTGTCGCGCGGGATACACGCGAATTCAAGCACGACTCACGTGCGAATACAATGACCTCCTCTCTCTCTTTCTCTCTCTCTCTCTCTCTCTATACGCGCAATCGGAACGACGATTATGTCGTATATGCGTGCGAGTAGCACATAATGCAATAACGCGAATCAGTGTCCTCGGGAGATGCTCGCGAAAGCATTATCCGTAATGTTATAATGCCGTACAGAACGTGTGTGCACGCGTCACACGTGCGAACATTAATAAAGGACCGGCGTCCGATATATCGACGTCCGATGAATTCCTCAAGCGAATGAATTATCGGCAGCTCTATTATATGACTTTTAATAATTTAATTCGTATTTTATTTTTATTTCAATGACATAAACGTATGTAATAAATATGCGCGAAACATACGAATGTTCCTCTAATGAATCAATCGCGTGTGAAAATGCGCGAAAACAGTTTATCATATAAAATGACGTAAGTACGATTCAAGAGCATCGGGAAAAAAAATTAATTAATTAAAAGTTAATACGCGCCAGTAGTTCATACCGAACGGTGAAAACAGAAATCGCACCTGCGTAAAGAAGCGAACGCGATTTTTGTCATTGGCATTGAGCTATCGCGAGACAAATAATCGTCTCTCGACAGAGGAACCTGTTAAAAGTTGCTAACTCCCGTGACAGAATAGGGCGCCGCGCGTTGAAAGGATATAATAGACATGTACGCACGCGTGGAGAGCGGAAGCTGGCTGCAACGTCCTCGTCCACGCGAATGGAGTGAGGGGGAGGGGGGAGGGTAGGAACGCAGGGTAGGGAAAAGGATCATCGACGGCCTGGGATTTCAGGAGGAACGAGGACAACGCGAGACCATACGAATATGTTATACGCTCAAGCTCGTTCGCTCGTAACCGCGCAGCAGAATAGACGAATTGTTCGGCAGCAGGGCTTTTGTCTATTTTACGGAGTTCCAAGGGCTTCCATTGAGGGACGGGGCGGGCGGGTGGAAAGATGAGGAGACGGGGAGAGTGGAGGAAAGGAAGAGCCGAAAGCTCGGAAATATATTCTCAACTGAATGTTATACGGATTCGCGCACCGGGCGTTCCTAATTATTGTTTTCCAGACATCCGTCCTTCGCCTGGTTGCCGCGGTGACTGAAATGCACCGTTGTAAAAGTTTCCTCCGCTCGTAAACAAGTGCAGCGAGTTATCGCGGCGTGGAAAGGATTCCGATTTCTTGAGCCTTTCTCTCGTCTATGTACTCTTAGCTCATTTTCCCTGTACGAGAATAACTCGCGTAATCGAACAATATAAATCGGCGTGAATTTCATAGATGTAAAAAAGAAAAAACTTATCATCTGGTTTTGTGATCCTGAATTTAACGACACTTGATAAAAATGCCCCAATTGATCACGCGCATGATCTTTCGCGCGTTATTCATAATTATTCGTGTATCATAAAATAATGTAATTGATGAAAAGATTCATGTATATAATTAACATAAAAAAAAAGTATTAAAAGATTATAATATTATTAAGAAATATTTGAATTTGAAGTGTATAAATATCTATACATTTTAGCATAATCTCATAAAATAATCATATAACAAAAAAAAAAAAAAAAAAAAAGATAAATCTTTCGATAAGACTCAATATATTATCTTGCTTTGGTGATATAGTATTCTATGTGACACATTAAAAGACACACTGATATCCTTTTTGGTATCATCGATGAAAAGTGGTTGAAATGCGATAGTGGGAACGCGAGCAGATCGAGGGAAACAGCGAGGCGTAAAGGCTGAGGATAGGAAGGTAAGTGGGGTGGGGATAGGGGTTGATGGTGAGGCAGTCGTATCGGTTAAGTGGGGGAAATTGCAAAACAATGAGACGTCGTGGTAGGGGTAACAATGTGAGGGACAATAGGCCTGATAATGTGCCGGAGAATGGACGCCTAGACAAAAGAGTCGAATAAGGGCGCGCTCACCTACCCGATCCACAGCACCCACGTTACATCGCCGTCTCGCGTCGTTCGCGCCGTACGCACTATGCACGCACAAAGCAAGAACGCAAAAAAGACGCGCGCATATTTTTCAGTCGAGTGTAGCCGCGTGAGCATGGAAAATTTCGATAAATCTCCCGTATGAGTAATAGTGGTGAGAATAATTTACATCAGACTTTTTCGGATTAAAAGTTTCCTTTCTACACAACTGCCACTATGGAAAAAATATTGTCTTCAAAATAATCTTTTATCTACATGAAGTTTCAATGCTTTAAAATACAAAAGATAATTAGTTTCTTTAATAAATGTAAAGAATAATTTTTTTTCAATTTTTCTGTTATATATAAAACAGAAAAGTTCATTTTTTATTTATGTTTTTATGCGTACTTTTACAAAAATTTGTGGATAAAAAATATGAAATAGAAATGTAACAAAGATAACAAGTAAATAAAATAGAAATATATTTATTAAATATGTTTCTCGTAATCTAAACAATCATGCAAGAAACTACAGCAGAGAGAAACGGGAATAACGAAGCACATCCGTATATACCGAAGGTTAAATGTCTCATGTAACCTCATGACCTGAGGTGAGGTTACAAGTCAAGAGATTGCAGGATGTGAGAGGAACTCGAAGACACAAACTGCTCGTTTTGTATTCGACTATTTTGAGTTTGGCGTTCGACTATGATATATACGTGTAATAATAGTTAGTACTTTCCTATTCGATCGATTCATTTAAAAATCAACTTTTTTCAAAATTTACAGATAAATTCAGAAAACTAAACAAAAATCACGCAACAAAAATTTAACTTTTGGCAAATTCTAAAGACACTTTTAATATATGCAAGCATGTACAAAAACAAATCACTCTAACTACAAAATTTTTAAATTTGATTTTAATCTACTTAAAAAAATTGAATATAACAGAAATTTTTTCTAATTTTATTCTTATTTCACAGACTTGCTTCCGAAAGTATTTCGAGACTCGTCGCAATGCTTTTGACTTTTAATAATTGAACGTCGAATATACTGATGCACCGCGAACGATAAAATATGAAAAAAGCACGACCAAAAAATTTACAAAAAGAATAAAAAAAATTCTTACATGTTAACGACTCTATCCCGTGAAAAATGTGTCTCGGGATCGGCGAGCGTAAGCTGCGCGAGCAAAAGACAAGCGGATTATCGCAAAAAATCAAAAGAGAAAGAAAAACAAGAAAGATGCGCAATGCGAAGCGAAGAAAAAACTTGCAAAGAGAGAAAAACCGTGGCAAAAGTGGACAAAAGTGGCCGTGCAAGACGGCGAGCGTTACAAACGGTCCATAGAAATTCACAACAGCAGCAGAATGCCAGCATCTCGTCGGCGCGCACGCGTGTTGTCCTCTGCTACGCGAACGTCTGGTACACGCGACTGTTATTTAAGCTTCGCGACTCTTTCATACCTCTTGTGTCTTACATGCAAGACTCTACCACGAGGTACATTCATTACGATGAATACCACACAAGATCCCCACAATAGCCTTCTTACTCGCGACGCTCGCGACAGATACTACACCATGGTCCTGCGGAAACGCAGTAGGTTCAAAGCCATCTTATCTTTCGGTCTTGACAAAATTATCTTGGACGTCAAGTATCTCAGATAGTTTGCAACGAATGTTAAATTCTACTTAATGAACGTATATTTATACGAATATTTAAAGTATTAAAATATTCATTTTTTTAAATAACTATTAATTGCCTAATATTGCACATGGGAATATTTATGCTCGAAATTCAGATTTTCTCGAACTCAATAAAAAGCAGAAATCGTGAAATTGAAATCAAAACTATGTATATACAATATACGTATATAATACATACAAAATAATATATATTTTTTATTACATAAAATTTTTATATAAGATGGTGTGAAAATATTTTTTTCATCAATGACATTTTGCATCAAATAGAGAAAAAAATTTAAAAAGATAAAAAGACAAAAATAAGATATCCTGCAGACACTCTTAAATAACTATTCCAACTTTCCTGCTTAACGCAAATTGCTAAATGTAAAAAAAGTATATTTATCGTATAATTTATGATTTTTTTGATGATAAATCATATATTTATCATCATAAAAAATTGTATTTTATTTTATAATAAATAGTATCAAATAAATTTAGATTAGAATTTTGCTTAATATAAAAAAATGCTTTTAGATAAAAAGATTTTTTTTACATGTATTTTTAATTTTATTTGCCTATTGAATTTACAAAGCTGATTGTGGAAACGTTCTTTTCCAAGAGTTAGAGGCAAAAGGATTAAAGATTATGAGAAAGTTCGGATCGCTCGATAAGATACGATTCGTATCCGCGAATCAAATATCTCGTAAGTCCAAATTTTTCTATCGCGAATTCTGAAAATATTTTACGATCGCCATCGATCGATGAATTTCTCGCGAATTAATTAATATATGTATATTAGGAATTGTTGTTCGAAACACAGATCCAAGCTATATTATCAGGAACATAGTTGAGCGCAAATAATGAAATCTATGTTTGTTACTTCATGATTAATGGACTTAATAAAAAAAACCATATCTCTTATAGTCTTATATGACTATATGTGTGTGTGTGTGTGTGTGCAGTTTCATATCTGACAAAAATTTATAAAATTGAAGTATCGGGGAAAGTTATCTTCCGGAAAACTTTAAGCCGTTAAAATCAACTAAAAAGAAAAAAATGTAGATATAATAAATTCTTTTACAGGAACCGATTTCTACGACCAGAACTCCCACAACCTTTCCGCGGCTTAAGCAAAGTCGTCCTATCGCGAAGTCGCCACATCGCGGATCCGCCGTCCACCCCGTTATCCGCCACCCCTCCAGGTTCTTCGCTACCGGTGCCCTGTGCGCCTCGTCGTGAAAGTGCAGGGGATGAAAGGAGAACAAGAGAAGTACAGACAATGGATTCGGTTCGCGGCTGTGTTGGTGGTGCTGCATTGTCGCCCGGCATTGTTGCGGCCCGGTTATTGTGTCGCTGTTTTGTGACCGATCGCAAGGTGGCGTGCCTCGTATGCGCGAACCCCGTCCACGATCGTTAGGCACGTTCGCGATTATTCGGAAGAACGATCGTTCGACGATAAAACCAGCTTCGAAAGGCGCCCTCCCTTCCCTATCGTCGCCTTCCCCTTTTCCTCTTCCTTCCTGGTGCACGCGAATCAGGAAGAGAAGGAAGGTGATGTTTGCGAAGTTAGCGGTCGGAACTTTTGTCACATTGACTTTACCCGGAATGACGAGGCCGTACTAAAAGTTAACGTCACTCGCGTACCTCTTACAATTAGTCTATGAAGAGAAAGATTTGTTTACTATTACTTTAGGCTTTTCTCCTCTCCCCCCCTCTGGAAATTACATTCCTTGAAAGACAAATGGCTTACCCGGAGTTTGCAAAACTACATTCTAATAAAAAGATTTCGAAATATACATCTTGCTCGTGATAAGCTTTTTCCACGAGTCGACTGCTTTTTTGGTTGCTCGTTTGCAAAACTTGCGATATAAAACCGCCTGTCGTCCTCCTCCCTTCCTTTCCCTCCTCGACATGACACTACAAAACTTTATTCACAAGTAGGAAAAACATATGAAGAAGGAAAAGAAATCGGGGGGGGTGGGGGATAGGGGGATTGGAGACGAAAGAGCGAGAGAGAAGGGAGGGGAGAGGATTCTCTACTCATCCTCCCGTAGGTCTCATTGTGTTGGACGATTGTCTTAGAATAATGGCGGAGACTCACAATAGTGACTACAATGCTTGCTCGTTTAACAATGCGGTGACGTCACGCGGCGTCGTGTACGTGAATGTACCGGTACGGGCACCCCGGCATCGTGTGCGTCGGTCTCTTTAGACTTGGTCTTTCTTCCTCTCTCTCTCTTTCTTTCTTTGCGATGCCCGGTCGCCACCTTTCTCCCGCTACCGCGGCCACCTCGTGCCTTCTCCTTTCCGTGATTCTTTAGTTGGTTATTCAGGAACCACCCTCATCCACCCGCGGGTCAGCGGCGACGACGACGACGACGACGGCGGCGGCGGCGGCGCCGATAATGCCGGGAGGAAGTCATCGACGGTAGCGTGAAAAAAGGCCGACAAGGCGTCCAGCTTTGTGGCAACGTGTTATCACGATGGTGAAAGCAAACAACGACAAACGTAAAATATAAAATGAAAAAGATTCTATTATCAAGACAATTAGAGAAAATAAATTATTAAATAGATTATTTGTTACCATCTTAAACCGCGTTTTTAATTCAGACTTGAGCTCGACATCTAAGCTCCGATGATTTTTTTTTTTAATATACTTTCAATGTATAATACACAAGTATTTATGTATTAAATTAATTATATATAGATATAAATATATATAAATAATTCCATAGATTTATCAATCAATAATATTTAATCACACACAATTCAGTTTTTAATAAAAGATTAAGAAAGTTAAAGAAATAATCAACCTCGAAAAATATCGCTTCTCATTTACATCGATCAATTTTGACTTTTATTACTCGGATAGCCGCGCGAACCCTTCGCTCCAAAGCACCCCTATACGCTTGCGGATTCGGTCAAATCATCCCTTGGGATGAGTCGAAAATGCAGTCCGTCCCACCTTTTTACTATGCCATAGAGCCTTACTCAGCAGAGCTATTAAACGAGATGATAGGCACGATTATATTGGCAACTTTTCGTGCCAGTTAAAAAATGACGCAATGGCTCCATACACACCCTTTTTTATATGAATCAATCTAAACTTGTTAGTTGAAGTACAAATGGTTTCAGAAATAAAATATATAAATGTAGTATGAAAAAATGAAAAAAATATCAGAAAAACTACACTTTAATACAGATAACTTTATGTAAATTGAAGGCCACACAAACTTGATTCGATGCAACAACAGATATTTGTTCAATATTCGATGAATTGAAACATTTTCAATCCAACGTTTGATAAATATGAAAAACTGATGCCGAGAAAAAGAGAGAGAGAGAGAAGACAGAGAGATAGAGATAGAAGCGATCTTGTGTCACTGTGAGAAGTACCGACGATAGGTTGCAAAGATTTTGCAAAAGACGCGTAGGCGAAGGGTGATAAAGAAAGAAAGAGATAAAGAAAACCCAGAAAGACAGGGGTACATTGTGCCTGGCCGGTTGATACTTTATTCCGTATAAAAGGAAAGACGGAACAATGGCGGGAACGCGGAAGAATGGAATGAAATGGGACCGAGGGAGACTGATAGAAAGGAAGAAAGCAGAGGCGCGCTCGCGCCAGTGTGAAGACTCATCACTCTGTAAACAATGCGCAAAGCGAGAGTGACTCAAAGAGCGGCGAGATCGTCAGAACTCCTTCTCAAATGAGACAAGAGGACAGAGAGAAGTCGACACGGCGCGGGGCCGTCGTCCTTCAGATATTTCCACGTGCCTCGTTTTGTACAAAAGTAAATGTACACTAAATTTGGGAAATTTCGACCAAACGACTAAAAAACGACTAAAAAATTAGATTTTCCTTCGATCAATTGAGAAAGAAGAGACAGAAAAAAGACGGAGAAAGAGAGAAATAGAAATAGATATGAAGCAAACTTTGATAAAAAAATTAATTTGTTATAATAATCGAGAAGAGAGAGAAAGAGAGAATTACACAAGAGAATCACAATTAACTTTTTAAAATTTTTAAAATGCAAAAAAAATTTTCTAGATAAATGCAAAAAAAAGTGAGAAGAAATTAAACATGGCACCTTTTATATTTTTGTACAATTTTTTTATTATATTTTTCTGTGACACATTGAAATTTAATAGATATAAATGTATCACTTATAATTTTCTAGATTAGATGTTGCATACTTTTATATTTTTATATAATTTTTTTTTTATTATATTTTTCTGTAACACATTGGAATTTAATAGATATAAATGTATCACTTCTCAAAACTTTTGATGTCTAAAAATCAAA
This sequence comes from Anoplolepis gracilipes, assembly GCF_047496725.1. Lineage (NCBI taxonomy): Eukaryota > Metazoa > Arthropoda > Insecta > Hymenoptera > Formicidae > Anoplolepis > Anoplolepis gracilipes. The sequence goes on along the minus strand of NC_132971.1, from coordinate 6,888,493 downwards.
GCGACACAAAAAATATAAATTTCAGCCTATAGATATATATACCGAGATAATAAAATTAATGCCTTCGATTGTCATCCTATGCTACACGAAATTGTTCAACGGAAGACTAAAGAAGTAAAGGGCAAGATTAGTGGCAGAATAAAGCGCCGGAACCCGTTTTACATAACACGTTATCCACCATAACAATAGACCGTTGACAGGCGTGACTACCTTCAGAAAGAATCGTTTAAGCCGAAGAAATTGCCTAAGACAGGGGAAAAAAGAGTGAAAATTAATTTCATCCTCAGACAGGTAAAGCGTGCCGGTTGAAACATCGCTTTTAGTGCATATTTCGAGAGCAACTGAGAACAAAATCGGTTAAGCCATTTTTTTTTACAAAAATTTAACATTTTTAGTTAACGATAGTTTTAAATTTTTAAATACATGTTCAATATATCTATGGTCAAATATAATTTTACTTTCTTAATATCATTAATGAACATATGATAAAAGAAAAGAAAAATAAATAGCAACGAAAGATTGTAATTGATTCAGCGCAATTGGATCGCTTAGCCGATTGGAATGCATCAAAATTGCGGGTGTCGTGGCACGAATACATCGCCATTAGTGCGAGATAAAACGTTACAAACTAGGGTTGGTTCTATAGAACTTAGAATTGCACAGACAGAGAGAGAGAGAGAGAGAGAGAGAGAGAGAGAGAGAGAGAGAGAAAGAGAGGGAGTATAAGAGGAAACGGGAGGGCGGGCGAGGGTTGAAAATATTTAGACATCCGCGAAGGGATGAATAAGACTAAATTGTATCCACAATGCTGTCTCAGAAGCAGAGGCGCTCTGAATAGCCTTAATAAACTCGCTGAATCCTCGGAAATATTTCCAAGCTCTGGAGGAGTACCGAATGCGGCGAAAACTCTTCCCTTGACTTCACGTTCTTCCCGCTTTAGCACAACGTTCGCTCTCACCCCCTCTCGCCATCACCCTCTTTATCGTCTACATACTGAGGTAATGCGAACACCTCGAAAAGCTTTCGGAAATTTTCTCAAGACGCTCCGCGAGACGACAAAAATCAATTACAGAGTGTTAATAACCGATGTCGTCATTAACACGCACATCGTATCATCGTCATCATCATATGAATATTCGCGTTAAGAAAAGTTATCGCATGTCGCGCGAATCTTGATTATATATCTTCTGACGAGGTGAAAATGAGATGTGCGAATGAAAAAAATTACGGCAACTGTATATGTATTCAAAACGCTACCCCGGGAAACTTAAAGGAGAATATATACGATTTGAAATATCGAGGCACTCTCACCTCGGGTTGCGCAAAAATATTTTCATCTTACCAATTGATAGCTCACATCGATATAAGCAAACGAAACCCTCTGTGCGGTGCCACTGCGTTCGCATTACTCGGTATAATATGTAGATTTACCACCGAGCGCGATACAATTTCACCCGCATTAAGGCGAAAGCGTTCGCCCGTTTTCCCAGCGAGACGATTTGTTCGAAGCTCTCGCCCTCCGGACGTACGCGATCCATTTCCGAGAGCTTTGACTTCCCTCACTCGATGTAAACAAGTTTTTTCGCAAAGCGTGACGTAAGACTGATTTTATCATCTTAAAAAATTCACGAAAAAATATCTAATAAAACATTTTATCTTTTTTCTTTTTTATTAATAATAAAAAAAAAATTGTATCGCAAAAAATCTCAGCAAAACGTCGGACATTTTCGATCGATCGCTATTATCCTATTTATACTTTTATACCCCCGAGACGGTAACCGACAGACCATTCGAAGTTCGTCATTCGCGACTTCCGGCCGCGAGCGAGACGAACGAGAACGTCGCGAGTAGGAGATGCGGACGGAGGGGGAGGATGGGAGAGGAGAGCACGGAGAGTGAAGCCGAGCAGAAATGGATTCGCGATTTCGTATGAATCGCTAGTTACTGAATAAAGTCTTTTCGCCTGGGCTGGCCGGAGCCGACGGTGGTGGCTGGCTTTACTTTATTATATGTACATTCGCGCTGCAGAGCGCGCGCAGAGGATGAAACAGGGCTTTCGCGGAGAGTAGTCGAAGAGGGGTGAGGAACGTCGAGAAGGAGGAGGACGGGAGAAAATGGGAGAGGACGAGTAGATCGCAAAGAGGGAGTTTGAAACGCGCGGAGGAGGAAGGAGCAGGAGGTGGTAGTGGTGGTGGTGGTGGTGGTCGTTCGACCGTGCGGTTCTATGAAATCAAAGGCCACATTGTCACCAGAATTACCTCCATTCGGAAACGACGTATTCAGGCTACCGGGCGCACGTGGAATTAACCCTATTTGTTTGCCGCCTTCGAGTCGCGTGTAACGAAGCCACGATTTATTCCGTATATGCCTGCTCGCTCGCCGGCACCCGCTGGAGAAAGAGAGAGGGAGAAAGAGGGACATCATCATCCCCGCGTGCTTCGCGCGCGCCGTCGATTCAAAGCGTCGAGAAATCGATCGAGAGTAAGGAGAGACAGACAGAGACAGAGAGAGAGAGAGAGAGAGAGAGAGAGAGAGGCGCGCCGCGCGCTGCACGGGACCCAAACTCGAAGGCGCTCGGGAAAAGGAGCTCGCACCGCGCGGCAAGAATCTGAATCGCGGCTAATGAGTCGCTGCTCGATCTACTTGCTGAATTACATCTGCATGTGCATGCCCAGTAACTACGGTGGCGATTGTGCGCGAATATCTCGGGCCGCTCTACACTTGGCAGATTTGCCGATAGTAATCGCCGCCAACGACCTTTACCAATTGCACGCGTGTGCATCGCTCGTCCTATCGGTGTCTCTATTATAGATAAATAACGATTCGAGCACGATTCGAACATCCGAAAATCGATAATCGAACAATTTGAAAAGGAAACTGTGAATCGAATGATCCTATCATAAAGCTAATGAGAAAATCATATCGTTATTATTATAAAAATTTTTAGAATATTAAAATAATAAAATTAAAGGACAGTAATTTTAATAAAACTTCAGAATAAAATGTTTAAGCGCTAATATATATAGTGAGCTTATTAATCGGCGGCCATCCGTAACATGTTACCATACTGCCTACTCACGGATGAGGAAATTAGAGCGTATCGTGTCTGTCAGCTGTTGGCGTTACGATTAAACTGCTCGAAATTTCACGGTTGCAGATGATACCGTTTAATTAAACGACCGGTGTTCGCTATTCTTGTCGATTCCATTATTAGAATAATCATTCTAAATTTTAATCTATTATACTGTCTAATATAAATTATCAGTTCCGCAACATATGTTTTTGCTATTCAAAGATCTCATACTACGTAATATGATAATAATATTTGAATGTTTAGGTTCAAAGATAATTCTTCCGTAAATTTACAAGATGTATCTCGATGTTCTGCATTAAAGTGCCGACTGGAAGTTTCGCCCACGTGCAAACCAGCTTCCATATATAAGTACACGTGCACAGGTGGCCGTCTCTTCCACCTAGACGTCACATGGAAGTATGTTCGCTTCTTGGTTTGCAAATCATCCCTTTCGCTCGTAATCGCATTTAACTTTCTAATTGTATACTCGCAAGGATGTAAATTAATTATATTTTAATTAATCCTTCGTTAGGCGCAATATCTAATAGATAAAAATAGATATTATTTTAAGCCATATTACTACACACTGCGATTTTTTTTATCTATTGTAATATTTACGAATTTGTTCTTTACTGTTTTTGACATATTTTAATGCCTGATATATTAACATAATGTTAAGACAAAGTTGTTTTAAGAACCAAAGAAAAATAAAGGAAAAATATTGCGCCTAACGCCGGGTTAATTATGCTATAATTAATTACATTTTATTTAACGTCACATATGCAAAAGATATTCCAAATAATATACTAAAAAGTATAAAAATATCAGATAAAGATAATGCATAATTTCTTATATTTTTAATTATATATAATGCATTACTTAATTTTTTAACTTAAATAAAAATATTGTATTTTTGTAAAAAAAAATCTTATAAATCATAAATCTTTTTCATCTAATTTTTATAATACCTAGTATATTGTTTAAAACATTTTTATGCATATCTCTTTCACGTTAAACAAAATATAATTACAATTAATTTGTGCTCCTTTTTTTCACGAGTGTAAAATTTATATTAAACTATATATTGTTATATAAACTCTAATATAAAAATATTACGCAATGTATTCTTTATAATATTAAATATGTATAATAATTGTAAGAACGTTTAAAATATTATTTCTGATGTATTTAAAATATATCTACCACGAGCGATCGGTGCCCGAGACAAACACGTGCGCAGAAGTAGACGAAAAAAGTTGCAATGTTTTGGATGTCAAGCTTATCAAGAATAAGACACACATATATAGTGTTTCACGGAAGTGTCTAAATGGATTCGTAGATTCGTGGAAATAATCGCGGCCGTGAGCGAAAGTGGAAAAAGTGAGGAATGCGCGAAGAAAAAGCAAATGAACGCTGCTTCTGCTCGAAACAACCGAAGCTTGCGTGAACAGGAATTGCTAGCCTTTTATGTTATACCAAACCCCTCTAGCGTTTGCCACATCTCTCCTCTCTTTCCCATCTCTCTCGCACTTTCGATCAACCTTTTTCAATCGTTGAGAATTTATTCGTGGCGTTCTTTCTATCTATAATCCCCAACGTATTAGTTGCTTTTAGTAGATTTGAAATAAGCCAGCTACTGATCCAATATGTGTCCATATGTGTCATAAGTATAATATTAACTTTAACATTACCAATAAAGCCAGAAAGGGTGAAATAAATTGCGGTGTGTATGTATATCGTGTGGAGGAAGGAAGACATTAATTATTAATATTAAAATCTCAAATAAAATTCGTTAATTAAGTATAAATTGTCAATCTTTTTATTTATTTAAATTTTTATTTTTAATTAAAAAATTGTAAATAAAAAATAAACGTAACACTGTCTTAATTAATCATTAATGGTCACATATGAGTCATTTTGACCTTATCGATATTTTACAATAGAATGTCCCGAAGCCCTTAATCAATACAAAAATTGTTTACAAATTACTTTTTTTGTATATGATCAAATTCTATAAATGTCAAGAAATATATATAAATTTTTATAGATTTTTCAAGCACAGCTAAAACTGCGACAAGACATTACAACCAATATGACTAGAAACAGAGCAAAAAAATATGTGATTCACAAGGGTTGTAAACGAATTCTTTCGTCATTTTATTATGTAGCCTCATTTAAAATTATACATTATTCTAAATAATTAACCGTTACTCCGTATTGTTATTTTTGGCACCTTCTAACTGTACAGGTGGGTCAGCGTATTTTCGATAAGTTTATTAATATGTAAAAGTGTTTTAAAAAATCTGAAAAAATGTATATACCTTCTTTAAACATTCTAAATAAAGACTAAAATAATAAATTTGAAAAATAATTTACTTAAATATATTATTTTATGATTATTGGTTTTCGAGAAATTGACGTTGTTAGAAAAATCATAGATAAAAATGATCCATCAGTACGGAGTAAGGGTTAATTATTAATTTATTAAATAAAAATAGCAATCGTTTATCATCTGTAACGAAATTGTTATTTCATGATCAAATTCAAATTCTCGTCGAACATTCGTTTCTGTTAAATGATATGGTGATTACTGATTATAATATTTACTGAGCGGTTTATTAAAATTCGGGTACATTGAAATTTAATTTGAAATTTGATATAATAAATATATGTAAATTCTAATAGAAAAATATAGTGATATTCTTTCTGATATATGGCACTTAAATAACAAAATACTTGCTGTAATAATTTTTAAAATATTATTTCTGGATTTTATTATGTGTGTATAAAAGAAACTCGAAATGAACACGTCCACAAAAATTAGACGAAGAAAGTTGAAAGTCGAAAACTCGCGAAGCCAAGCTCTTCGCGGAAGCCGGGCTTATCGCAGATAGACACACGTGTGCATTTGGAAGCAAGGAGCGCAAAAGGACAGGAAAACAAGTTTAGAACGTTGCTTGCCCAACATATAAAACATAATCACAAATGAATAAAGTTAATGTTACAATATAAAAATTATATAAAAATATAAAAATTAAATAATATTTAAAAATTAATGTAATATTAATAATATTATAGATATAAGATTTACAGATAATTACATATAATGTCGTAAACAAAAAATAGAGCTAGCTAAAAAGATTAACGAAAGCTGTATTTATTTACTATATTGTCGGATGCGCTTTTTGCAATTATATTTATAAAAAAAAAATAGCGACAGTTCTTTCTAATATTACACTATTAAATAACAAGATAATTGTAATAATATTTAAAATATCATTCTGGATTTTATTATATGTATTGTACAAAGGAAACTCGAAATGAATACGTGCACAAAAATTAGACGAAGAAAATTGAAAGTGCTCGCGGAGCCGAGCTCTTCGCGGAAGCCGGGCTTATCGCAGATAGACACACGTGTGCATTTGGAAGCGAGGAGCAAAGCATGCACAAACAGGAAAACAAGTATATAACGTTGCTCGTCCAAACATATATAAAACACGATCACAAATTGATAAAATTAATATTACAAATATTATAAATATTATACAAAAATTAAAGAATGTTAAAAAATTAATATAATCTTAAAAATATTAATATTACACATATACAAGATTTACAAATAATTACATAACGTCGTAAAAAATAGAACCGGATAAAAAGATTAAAAGATCAATACTGTATTTATTTACTGTATTATCAGACGCGCTTTTTTCAGTTATATTTAAAAAAATTGTCAGTAGATATCAGAGGTAGGAATCGAGCAACGTTACACGTAGATCGGGGTGTAAGAGATGCAACTTTAAGAAAGATTCAAAAGAATGTAACTTACCATCAGTGACGAATCCAGATCGGCGGCGATGGCTAGCGCAACATAAATCAGATCCCAATCCCGGTAGGAGGAGTTAGAGATACCGACCACTCTAACGACCACTCGGTCAAAGCCAAACGTCATTGCAACCCGCGGCACTACATCCAGCAGCGGCCTCGGCGCGTGACGCGCTGTCACGAGATCGTCGCGCAAAATTCAAAACCGAAATTCCGCGCATTGTCCGCGCGTCACCGCGTCACTCACACGCAGGATTCTCTAAATCATCGACACCGTCCCGACACTTCTCACGGCGATCCGAAACGAGGCGTGCCACCCGGCGTGCCGCCAAAGGAGCGAAGGCACGCGCGCACCAAGAGAGTGTGATCGGCCGACTTCAGGGTCCATGGCTCTTTACCCTCCTTATCGCCAAAAGCGCAAGTTTTCGCTTTCATACTCGCAATTGTACTCTCCGCAACACGTCGTACTTCGATTACTAACAAATTAACGAATGCCGTGACAAAGCAGAATAAGCAATTTTATATTGACTTTTATATTGAAGGAAAAAATAATAAGAGAATTTTCTTATAAGCTTGCAATACATTTATCGCGCGTGAAAAGTATGGGAAAAAATATTTGATGCAAAAAAAGTTTATAACAAAGATTTACAAATTAATGGCCGCATGCTTAAATATCAGAGTTGCTTTATCGAAATGTAAGATTAAAAAATTCAAATATGCAGTCAAGTATCAACGCTCTTTACAACGTATCTATAAAAAGAAATGTATTCTATTCAATTCGCAATAATCATGATATTTCACAATGATATTTCAAGCATTTCAATTGCGTGATTTATCATATTGCTATTGAAATATGAATCGTCAAACTTTGAAAGTACTCCGAACTTTAGACGAATAGAAAAACTTCAGGAATTACCTACGAGTAAAATTACTGGAATTCGTTCCGGCGACGTTTTTCAACTATTGAAAGCGATACACTCGCGTATAATAATTTCTATAGAATACGAAATCACGAACGCGTAATAAAACGATCGCACGAAACGACATAACCGTGACGATCGACGTTCAATGACACTTCCGATCTTCATATTGCACAGACAATATAACAGTTTTGATTTATTGGCCAACGTTAATGCAAACATCCGCAACGAATCAGACGAAACGAACGGAGCGAGAGACTCAACGCAAATACAACGACTCGCGTTGCGCGGCAGCGTGGAACTGATCGCTGCTGGCGGTCGCGGCTCGCGGCCTAGTCGGGATCCCCCACTACATCCCACGTGATCCCCCACCATTCCCAAATGGCGCGCTAACGCGGCTATGTTCATCGACTAATATATATACAATCAAAGATCCGCGCGCGTCCTGATTTTTGTCATACATATCTATACAACTTGATACGTATATTTATAACCCAGCAGGAGAGAGAGATAGAAGAATAAAACCATTGTAACAAAAATATTTTATCTGACCTGAACTTCATTTTATGACCAATTTTGAGACAACAAAGTCTTAAGATGCACAAATCTTTTCTAGGTATTAAGTCTCAGGCAAAGGGTTAACGTTTAACAAAGCTCATTCAATACCAATGCCAGGAAGAAGCATGAAAAAGAAAATCCTTTGTATTAACATATCCGACTCACTATTAAGGATAATGAAAGTGAACCAAATGCAGCTATTAATACTTACGAATCGAAGCAAGTCTTATGACATGTTGTCGATTAAGCAAATACACAGTTTATAGTTTTCGCGGAAAAACGGGTTTGAGACGTTTAAGAGAAGATTGTATAAAGTAATACTGTGTATGATAAAATAATAAAATAATTAGTTTGATATATTTTTCTATGCACTTTCAACATGAAATATATCTCCAGACATATACTTCTGCTGACGTTATTATATCATAAAATTAACCCAATTGTCCGCGACACATCCTTCTTGTTGGTATTCTTTCGTCAATGTGTTAATTATATTCAATAATACAATACACATTTAATACTTCAACAAAGCACCTAGATCAATTCGATATACCTGATCGCGACGTAATTCGATATTTCTGACACTCATTTTACAACCGATAAGAAACAATCGCGAAAATGCAGAATTATCATAGCTCACGATCGAATTATCAAAACGTTGCGCGGGGAACGAAACAAATATAATATGCACTGTATTGTCGTATGTACTTTTTTGCTACATCACGCGTGCAATGATCAGATACCGACCCCGGTAATAACATATTGAGAGAATAGCCCTCGGCCAAGCTTACTATCTTACGAGAGTAAGACAAGATTCGTTCTCTCCTCTTTGCTACCGGTATCGGTTTTTAACAAGTTATACTACTGCACGTACGTGATATAATTTACCACTAATTCAAATACTCGACACTTCGACACTTAATTCGAAATTTCTGATATTTAATTCGATACTCATGATATTCAATTTGGCATTTTTGCTTGATTCTATGTACGGTGTGAAAAAATTATCATATACACTTTTTTGCCACGTCACATGGCACATTTTAAACATTTACCACTGCAATGATCTAAATGCTCGACACTTCAACACTTAATTTGGCATTTCCAATATTTAATTTTATACACGCGACATTTAAATCGGCACTTTCAATTAATATTACAGTGCGCAAAAATTATCACATGCACTTTCTTTGCCACCTGGCACATTTTAAACATTTACAACTGCAATGATCCAAATGCTCGGCACGTCGACACTTAATTCGGCATTTTCGATATTTAATTCGACACTCACGATATTTAATTCCGCACTTTTGATTGATTTTACATACGGTAATATAATAATTACCGAATGCACTTTTTTTGCCACATGAGAAAGCACACTTTAAACATTTACCACTGTAACGATCCAAATGCTCGGCATTTCGACACTTATTTTCAATATTTAATTCGACACTCACGATATTTACAAGTAATTCAGCACTTTTGATTGATTTCACGTACGGTATGCAAAAATTATCACATGCACTTTCTTTGCCACCTGGCACATTTTAAACATTTACAACTGCAATGATCCAAATGCTCGGCACGTCGACACTTAATTCGGCATTTTCGATATTTAATTCGACACTCACGATATCTAATTCCGCACTTTTGATTGATTTTACATACGGTAATATAATAATTACCGAATGCACTTTTTTTGCCACATGAGAAAGCACACTTTAAACATTTACCACTGTAACGATCCAAATGCTCGGCATTTCGACACTTATTTTCAATATTTAATTCGACACTCACGATATTTACGAGTAATTCAGCACTTTTGATTGATTTCACGTACGGTATGCAAAAATTATCACATGCACTTTCTTTGCCACGTGGCAAAGTTTGAACATTTACCACTGCAATGATCCAAATGCTCGCCACTTTGACACTATTTTTGATTGATTTTACGTACGGTGTGTACAAATTACGGAGTTATATCCTATTTTTCCGTATTAGACTGATTTTCTCTTACTATATTTTGACTGTTGCCGCTAGACTGAATTTGAAAACCTGAATCTGAAACTTCGTCTAGCTCTGAAATAGGCGACGTATTGTTATTGGACTTTATTGTTATTCGAATAACAAGACGCAAAAAGAACTCTTAACGTACTGCAGATAAAGGAAAAAGAATGAATGGACCACGTTTTTTTTGTAACGTCAAAGAGAAATAGAAGTTCATGGTAAAGATATGGTACGGGCTGGACCGTAAAGGCCGAGTATACAAATGAAAACATATAAATAAGAAAGAATTTAGAAAATTTCATTCAGATGTATTGCGTTTTGTAAATGTATATATAAGGAATATATAAGGATGTATATGTAAGGTATTTGTAAGGATTCTTTCGATTTTTACCTAACAATATCGGCTTTTCATTGAATTTCTAAAAGATTTCCATTAAATCTTTCAGTTTTGTTATATCATTTACAATGCAAAACCTTTCCCACAAGGGACATACCTACTATCTATATACGCTCAGTAAAAAATTGTGCGTCCATATATTAAAATTGTCTTTTGTTACCACGTTTTGATTATTAGGAACTTCATGTAAAATTAACAAACAGCTAATATGTTATTATTTTTATAACATTTTCATGTGTTACATTTATATCAATTTCATAACTTAACACTTTGTGTATGTCTCTTAGAGATGAAATATTATTTTGAGTAATTTTAATACATTATTAACAATCATTTCAAACAATCAACGTATTTCAAAAGCAATTCTAAGAAAAGTTAAAATAAATTTTCGAGTAATCATGAACTTTAAAATATTTTATCAACATTTCTTACAAGTTATTGTAACTACTCTTTTATGTTGTAGTTTTTAATTAATTTGTATGTTATTTTTACATTAAACTTAAAGTCACAATAACAAAAATAAATATAAAGTTTTATGTCAATTATTTAACATTTCTAATTTGTCAATAAGTAATAACATAATAAATGAGTTATTTTAACTTAAAATTTAGAGTGGTGTTTCTGGAACATGCAAAAAATGTAACTCGAAAAAGACTGTCCACGCGTGTACACTTTTGGCATCTCGTTCAACGGTGGCATTCTGGCGCAGAAGATCGTCGTAGCAAAAGGATTAAAATGAAGGGAAGTTTCAATTATTGTGCAAATCATATTGTAGTCGAATGTTTGCGATACACCAAGTCTTTTGCCCTTGCTCACAGATAATAATCAAGGATGATTAGAATTTGTATTAGGGTAATTAAAGCAATTCGATTCCTTTGCTGCTGATAAAATCTTGGAGCAACTAATTACTTCCAAAATAGAGTAGATGCTTGCATCACAGATAATTGTACTCAAAATCAATTTAAACACATGAACAAACACATACTCCTTTACCCAAAAATGCAATTTATTCTTCCATCATACTTTCGAGATCATTTCAAGACTAATGGATGCATTTTTCAGAAAAATGTTTGCGACAAAAGTTTCTTATTTTTTTACCAAATCTACAATAAAAAGTATCATGTTCAGTTTAAAAAACTCGACTTTTAATCTGGAATTCGATTCTTCTAGCCCATTTTTAGTCAGAACCAGAAATTGAAAATATCATTATTCGATACACGGAGAAAATTTTATATTAAAAATTACTATGGTATGTAGTAACTGTGGATCATTAAGAACATTCCAAGTTAAAATGCTGTGTAAAACTGTCAAAATTGATGTAATTTACGTAAAAATTACATTAATTACGTCAATTTTTATAGTTTTACATAGCATTTTAACTTGGAATGTTCTTAATGGTCCACAGTTACTACATACCATAGTTATTTTTAATATAAAATTTTCTCTGTGTAGAGCGTACCCGATTCACTTATCAAAATTTTTGAAATTTTTGATAAAAGCTATTTTCCTTTACTTTAAAAACGGTATATGGATGGTCTGAGACTTTATATATATGCATGCGTATGGGACTGAGATACCTTTAAACAACAATGCAGAAATGCTTTGTTCCGTGAATATTATTTGGTAAATGTATTCAAAAGTTATATAATTAAATTTTATTTATAATATAAACAAAATACAAATAATGTATGTACCAAAAAAAAATTGTCGAAATGTATATACTTTATAAGTCATCTTAATAGATAAGAATATTTTCTTTTTTATGTAATATTGTTTGAAATATTTTATTTATAAGTTAAATAACACCTATATATTTAAACTATATAAGACTATATATTTTTTGTCAACGTTTTAATACATTTTATTAGATAGCAAATGTCTATTTATAATAATAAATTTTTTTTTAATTTTATTAGTTTTTCATTAATTTTTTATTAATAAAATTATTTTTTATTATCATTGGTATTAATAATTTCAATATTAAATATAATAGTAAAAAATATTTTATTCATATTCTTACATGTTAAGAATATCTAAAACTACACTTTAGAGGAGTTCTCTCTTGAACTCACATAGAGGATCCTTTTGACTCTTATTGTAGAGAAAGATATTATAAAGATAAGTAAAATATTCTTAAAATGAGAATATAATTTTTTCGGCATGTGCCTATAGAAAAGGCTGTGACAAATGAAAGAATTATTATATAATAAATCATAATCATAAGAAGAGCTGCATCTAATAAAGGATTAATACAGACGATTTATATTAAGAATAGTAACTCGATACTTTGACGAGGGTACTTAATTGATTGAGACAAATTGATGAGCACACATTGCCAGCCAGATAATAATCAGTAGTCTGCAAGTTATTTTAATCGCGCAATCAAAGAACGCGACATTAAAGAATTAATATAAGTCGTTTGTGTGTGTCTTACTCAATTAAATTTATATAACTTAAACATATAATTTTATGTAGAATGATATATAATTCTTGTCTTTTTTATTTTGCATTAAATATCTTACACTTCACGGTGCACTTTGACGAAGCAGGTAAAAATCAGGTTTATAAATAATGCTTACATTGTACGTGTGCTTTTCACACCAAGCTTGCCGAGTGCATAAAGGCCGAGTCAATATAGTTGACGATATTGTGGTAGCAAACGCGCTTTTGTATAAGGAACGCTCGGCGTCTTAATATCGCGGCCGGAAGGATTAACCACGAGACCCACCTAAGAATGGAAGGATCACGGTAGGATTCTAATTAAACGGAAAATAGCTTCATTAAGTTCGTAACAGCCCCGGGGCGACACTCCACGATGCTAAACCTACGCCATGTCGGGAACGAAGGAGCCAACCGACATCTCTTCCTCCCCCCCTCCCCCCATTCGATGTACGCAAGGAACATGTAACGGAGAATCGTGTATTCCGTAGGTGAATATGAAAAGCATTAATATAAGCGAATCGAGAGTATGCCGGAGTTAATTGGCAAATCGCTTTTCGCAAAAATTAGCGCAACGATGATTCGCCGATCGTGATAAGAAAGATTGTAGGAAAAAAAAAGTGAGAAAATGAGTGCGATAATATTGTATAATTTGATGTTCGATTATATTGTACATTTCTGATTAAGCCGTTTTTGTATCATTCTAAAATTTGTCATATTTACAATCATTCTTATCTATCCTCGGTCATTATATTTGTCTCCTTCTCCTCCTCCGGTCGTGAATTGTCTTACTCATTGGCACATCTCTTTTTATTCGCCGTTTTACAGTTTATCATATAGTCGCGTCTTCACGTCGCACATTGCTTTACGAGCGAAACACTCTCGGATATCCTCCATTGACGTTGCATTTTCCGAAGAAGGCGTTTTGTGGCCGCTGACAAAGAATCGCGCATCAAGTGGACAAGGGAATGATGCGCTTTATATCGTTTTATCGTTCGTATGATGTCGTAAAATGAGCTTTAACGAAAGAAAGTTCCTTTATACCTATATGCTCTTATATTCTAGTGAAAAATTACAAATTAAATATAGATGCTTTTTGCTTTAAATTCTTTTTGCGTAAAAAATTTTCACATAATTCGAGAAATATATTAGAAAATCTTCATATTTTTCAATTAATTTAAATTTGACTTTGTTTTAAAACATACTTAATGTTGCCATTGCGAATAACGTAAAATTATTATCATATGTACAAGAAATTGATTTTTATACGAGTTAAATCATAACGAGATACATGCTTACTTGCAATGCTAGTGCGCGAGGTAATAAAAAGAGGCAAACGAGGCGAGGACGAGCCGCCGAATTGACGATTGCAAATTACGGATCCGCGAGAACGTTTTCCACAGATTCCAAAGAGGCGAGCGAAACGGCAGGGCAGAACGGTATGTATCTGAAAGAGGATGCAAAAGAGGAGGGTTGCGTGCTGAGGAAAGGCAAAGGCAGAATGCAACGAATTCGAAAAGAGCAGAGTCCTGCGCCTGCATACGTAATGCCATCGAGCTATTGTCAACCGGTACCGACCCCCTTTTGTCTACCCAAAGGGATGAAAGGAGGCAGGGGAAGGTGACGGCATGGTCCGCGCCCTCAACACCACGAGCCGCAGGAAAATTCTGATCGCACCGATATCGATCTTCGGCCGATCATTTGCATGCTCATTGTTCGACAACGCCGACGCGACGAACAATATTCCCGTAGTCGCGAGCTGTCCAAACAGATTTTCTTCAACCCTCTTCACCCCGGGGTTAGATATGCGAATGTCGCAACGAAGCGATATGCGATCATCAGGAATTTAAGGATAAGTATTATTGTATTATTGTAAAAGATATCCTATGCTCTGCACGAGCATGTACAAAATTTTTATTATGTTAAATTATAACATGTAAAGAGAAATATCTTTTTATGATTGATTAAAAAAATTATCTTTCGTCATCTGCAATTATCTGTGATTATCGTGATATTAAAATCTTGCATTCTTCAGAAGAGAAAGGTAACGTTATTTTTGACTTGAAATATCCTTTTTGGCGCTTCGTATAAAAAGGCAGAATCTCCTCTATGATGTGTCGGCAAACGGGAAATAGGGAGATGAGCAATAGGACGGGAGAAAACGGCGCAGAAGTAACGAAGGGAGACGATGAAAGAAAGAGAGAAGGAGATACATCGCTGCACATATTTTTATGTCATAGCGGTAGAGGCGATGCATTGTTGTCGCGAGACAAAAGCAAATGTGGCGGAAAAATTGCGGGGAAAAGACGTGGCGCGGGGTTTCGTGGCATTCGGGACGAGTGTCGGGAGGGTTGAAAAGAGTAGGAAAGGAGGACGGGAGGATGGCAGGAAGAGAGAAAGAGAGAGAAAGAGAGCGAGAGACAGAATAGAATGGGTTAATGTAGGATCTCGCGCGATTACTTGACGATTATTTTCACCGAATGTTCCGTGAAATCCATGCGCGAGAGTATACAAGTCACACGCGTAAACAAGATCGCATAAATAACGAATGTATCGTAAATTTAAACAAATTATGAGACGCGAGAAAAATATATCAGAAGATCTCAATAGGATATGAGGAACAGGCGTTTTACAGGGAAAATACATGTTTTTATAAAAATGTATTTGATATATGTATCTGATATATATTTGCTTATAATTATAAAATCTATATCTATGCAAGTCAAATATTTATATTCATCACATCATATTTATATGAAATGCGAGACAGAAACATTTGAGGTAATCTCTCCCAAATATTTCGCGAAATTTCTGAGATCCTGAAAAAAAATTAATCTAACACGGTACAATGACAAAAAAAAAAGAGAGAAAAAGGAAACCGTTCGAGAAGAGACGCAGTGACTACAATTAAGGCAGTCAACCCGTGACTGGCTGACTCGTTCCATTGAGGGAATTGGCCTGCGCAGGCAGCGAACTATCGAGCAGAATTGAGAGTCGGCAAGGAGATTTCGCAGATTATCAAGCATCAGTTGCCGGGAAGAATAAGCAACCGCCAACCGTCATTTAACTTTAACGCTCCAACTGCCCAGCTCCGTCCCCGGTTACCCCGAGGGTTTCCGCCGATCCATGCTAATTAAATCTGCCTATGTATATATATTTTCCATCCTCTCCTCTCTTTCCACTCTCTCTTTCTCTCTCCCACTACTGCATCCTATACAGCGCGAATTCTCGGCCGGAGTTGTTCCGACGATTCTCAAGCACGCTATTTATGCGCGCACGATAAACTAGGTGCTCTCACTTTCGCCTCGATTCATTTCTGCTCCTGTCGCGTATTAAGCCCGTCGCCCCCACCGTTCGCAAATTAACCCTCTAGAGTCCATGTTTTATTTTTGGAATGCATATATTTTTTTAACGATATGTAAATGGGTGTAAATAAGAAATTAAAGAGACTTTGACTGAATTGTAAAATAATATTGATAATTGGAAATAGATATGAATAAGTATTAAATAATAACTAGCCTAGCCTAACATAATACGGAGAGAGGAGAGCTTCGTAGAGAAGGTGCCTATTATTACAAGAGTAAATGCGTTATCTGTATCTCATTCGGACAATTTTCATCCCCTTCTTAGACTATTTTCCTTTCGACGTCAGCAGTCGGAACTGTGTCTTAGCGATGGTATTCTCTTATTCATTTGATTCAGCTATACGGCTTACACTCGACGAAGCACAGGGTAAAGCGCAAGAGTATGTGTTATTCGTTTCCACAATAGCGTCATTGTTGGAGCATTGTGCTTCCACCCCATTCCGTAGATTCGTCGCGAACACTTTACCTCCTACTCCTGGACCGTTCACAAATACATACGCATCGGGTTTGCTTTACACGCACGAGATCCCCTTTTCTCCAGTTTCTTCGTCGCCTTCTTTCTCTTTTTCTTCCTCTACATCTTCCTCACCTGCTCCCTCACTCTCTTTCTCCCTCTCCTCTCTCTATCTCCTAGTAGATATCACGCGGCTTCGCTGCTTTGCCCATTATCGCTCAGGAAAGAAGCGTTTCTTATATCACTGATATCAACTATTCGCTGCTATCGGTTCGTAATAATTTTTTATCAATTTTTGACAAGAGTTTATCCTTTTGTGCCGGATTTTCTTTCGATAAACTAGGATAGCGGAGGCTATTCGCCAAGAAATATAAGGGATAAAAAAATGTGTCTTTCTTTTTATAAAATTTCAACAAGCAGCGCACACAATACCCTAGAATGGTCGACGGTATTTTCCAGCTATGGCGAAAGTTGCGAATATAAACGCGTACGCCTGGGCGACCATAAACCCCGCGAATTACTATGTGGCTGTTCACAGGAACGATGCCTGATTAACGACGGCGCGCGGCGCGACATTGTGTCCCAGGGTTGCTCGGAAAGGGGACAACGGACAGTAATGCGCTCATCTCTCAGGCACAATAGAACAATGCGTGCCATAAGTAAAACGCGTCCACTTTCACGAAATACGCGCGGGCGCGTGTGTAGGTGTATACATTGTGCTATCGACTGCGCTTCGAAGCTCGCTTGCGCGTATTCTTAAGTATTGTTACCCTGCAAGCACTTTTGTGTAATGGCTTTTCTCAGAGTCTTTAGACAAGTTTCAAATATATTGCATAATAATACAAAAGTATACAAAAATTATATTTTTATTACAGTACTTTTTATTACAGATTTATGCATACATGTATATGAAAATTCTTAAAGTCCCTCTTTCTCTCTCTCTCTCTCTCTCTCTCTCTCTCTCTGTCAGAGCTATTTTAATTTAGTTTTTTATATATTTCTCGTTGAATATATAAAATATTTAAAAATTTTAAATAAAAGAAATATCATTTACGAACCAGTGTCGCACTTAACACGTATACTTTATTATATTGTATTTAATCAAACATTATAGGTACTAATTACAAATATTGTGGATGTTTCGACCCTTTTTTTAGGCCATCCTTAGCACAAAGAAATAAATAATAATAAGTCAATCGGTAGAATAATATAGAATAAGTCAATAAATATTATAAAAAAGCTAAACTATAATAATACAGTCAATCGGAAGCACAACGCATAGATTTAAATGCCGTTCATAACAAATACTTAATATTAGTCAGTGTCATGTACATTATATTACGCATTATTACAGTGGAAATTATAGATCCTTCATAATCCGCAACTTTCTCGAATTAGTCGACCAGAACGTGTTCTACGTGTATACAATATATATTGTACGTTAATACGTACATCCTTTGTTACCAAATAAAAAATGCACCTTAAGTCATTAAACATGATTTTCTTATAAATATCTTTAAAACCTCGTTTTTATAATTATTGTCATTACTTTGAGGGGGGAATTTAGTTTAGGACGCTAAAAAGAAGGTGAATTTTGGGAATTTTTTTTGAAGAGAAAATAAATCCGATCTTTCTGAAACTTTGAGGATAATTTACTACATATTAGAACTATATTTAGTAATTTTTTTATTAAAAAAAGATAGTAACATAGCGTTTTTACTCGCCGCCGCATGTATAAATTGGCGGGAAAGCTGGAGTCCATAATTTTTGCTTGAAGCAAAAAAAATCAAATATATTCTTAACTTACATATATTTTTGTCGTCGATAAACTAAAAAAAAAGAAAATTAAAAAAATGAAAAATATCGGACTTTTAAAAAAAGTTACAATTTTGACGCAAAATTTTCGCTCTAAATATGCCCCAAAAAATGTTTGAAATAATTTTTTTAAGAATGTTTTTAGTTCATCTGGAATGGTTTGCCATTAGTAAACGAAAAATTATTGGAAGAAGTCGATCGATCAAATAGTTTTCTCTCTATCTTTCCCGCTAATTTGAAAAAAGTGATTTTGATAAAAACGCGTTTAAAATTTTCAAACAAACAACTATAAACTTAGCGAATAAAAGTCAAACGCAGATGTTAATGCATCGATTTCGCAGAAAATAATTTTTTTCTGCGAAACTGATAAGTGCACAGAGCACATATTTTTCTTAGGGTATTTACCAAGATTTTTAATTCTCATTTTTTAGAATTTTAATAAATTCCTCCTTACCCCCCTAAAAAGACATAGGCGAGAAAAATATCGGGGCGAAGTCGCTGAATCCGGAATCGAACCCGAGTCTTTGGCTTGCCGGGCACTCTCTTACTACTGATCTATTCAGTCCCACACTGATGTCTATTTGTTTATAAATCTATGGATATAAGAAAACGATCTTTCAGCCAGCGTGAATTTAATACTGCGAATATAAGGCTCTTAATGTTTACAAACAAGCAACTATAAACTTGGCGAATAAGAGCCAAATGCGGATGTTAATGCATCGGTTTCACAGAAAATAATTTTTTCTGCCAAATTGATAAGTGCACAGGGCACATATTTTTCTCAAAAATAAAAATTAAAAATCTTGTTAAATACACCAAGAAAAATATGCCCTGTGCACTTATCAATTTCGCAAAAAAAATAAGCCTCTTCCGTGTTGCTTTGGCGGCGTCGTTTCCTGCATCGTAATCCGCTGCGTATAGCGAATATTTTGCGTGCTGATATTTGTTTCTAACAATTTTAAAAATGGCGAAATAACTTTTGTTGAAGACACTCGCAGCAATAAAAACGGCGATTTCCAATTTTCCGACTAGAATTTATTTTTTTGTGTATATTGAATTACCTGTTCACTTATACTTACATATAAAAAGGTATACAGATTTCCTATACATAGATCCGACAACATCTACTAAGGACAATAAAAGTCATTTTAGGGATTGAAGGTTGAAGCGCTTTTCTTTGTTACTAACGGTTAAAGCGAAAAATCGATTTTTTGATCCTATAAACCAAGTTCCCTCTTAAACAAAGTGTCATGCAACAATTTATTATTAAAATATAGTAATAAGGCGTAAAAAAAGAGCCGGATATACAGTGTAAATTATAATTAAATAATTAAATAGATAGTTTATTGCTTAGTCAGAAAATCATACATAACTTAAACTTAAAGTAATACATAAAGGTCGTAAAGAAACAAATAAAACTAAGAATAAATAAAACGATAATATTAATTAAAGTAACGGAAATAGTCTACAATAATGCGAACGTTTCGGCTTGATTATTTTATTTGTTTCTTTACGACCTTATTGCATTACTTTAAGTTTAAATTATGTATGATTTTCTGACTAAGCAATAAACTATCTATTTAGTTATTTAATTATAATTTACACTGTATATCCGGCTCTTTTTTACGCCTTATTACTATATTTTAATCTATTTAATTATGGAGTCTTTTTATTAATTATTTTAATTTATTATTAATTGCTTCGTTCTAGGGAAAATGACTAAAAAAGGTGCCGAAATGTTCATAATATTTATAATTATTATCTGCAATATTTGATTAAATATAATAAAGTACATATTAACTACGGTGCTAATCCGTAAATATTATTTTGTTCTTTTATTTTTTATTTTATCAATTATCATAACGAGCTTATACGTTTCTTAGTAAGTATCTATTTTAAAAAAATTTGGTATTCAAATTTCTTGTTACACATACACTTGGATTTTCTAAAACAGTTGGTGTTTAGCAATGAGATAACTATGAATCGCTGACAAACAAAAAGAATACAACGCGCGAGCCACCGTCAAGCAATGCGCGGAAACAATGCGTAGAGAAGAAAGAGACGCTATCGCGTAACAATGTGGACAATGGATAGATGGTCAGAACAAGAAAAATGAAAGGGAAAAAGAAAGAGAGAAGATTTACAGAAAGCACAAACGCAAGACAAAACAAGATTGAAAAAGGACCATTGAAATTTAGGCACCTAAGATATATTACAGAGACCAGTGAAATTTAGGCATTTAAATATATATTTATAAGATTATTATTTTCTTTCTATAAGATTATTCTTCTTTTTTGAATGACTAAGGGTCAGTTCCGCAATTTACTTTAACTAAAGTTTAACTCTTTTACTTTGTTTCTCAGAACTTATCTGAAAGAGACGAAAATAGTCAAAATAAGTTTAAAAAACCCTAAGGGCCCGTTTTTCCAATGTCAAATAACTTTAAGCTCAGTTTGAAGTTAACTGACCCTAAAAGCGCATTCAGACTTTGACAAAAAAACAGAAGGCAAAAGAGTAGAAGCCAATCAGACTCGCACTGGTCGACAGTTTCTGTTTTCTACCTTTCTTACCAGTTACCAGTGCGAATTCTGATTGATTTCTGCCTTTTTGCTTTTCTATCAACATCTGAATACACTCTACTTAATGTTATTCTGGTGAACGCAAATTGAAAACATCAATGCATTAAATATAAAAGCAGGCTTTTATATCTCATATATAATTAACATTTCATTAACATTATCTCTCTCACGTATGATATTCCTTAATTAAATCGAATCGCTTGTAAAAGCGAAAAACGTGTTCGACGATCGACACTTTATAGCAGGCGAATCAAGTCGAGAGACCAGATGACCTGAAACCTCCAGGCGCTTTTAATCATCGCGCATCTGGATAACAAAAAAGGAGACGGTTAAGGTGCATCCACGACGACGTGGCAAAGCGGAGCTACCACGTGAACGGATCCGTCTACGATGAGCTTTATGATTGAAAGAGAGAGCGGTGGGATGAGTTAACAATGTGTGGGAGCGAGAGGGAGAATGTCAAGTGGACATTGTTGACGGTGACAATGCCGCTGAAATTGCCGGAGGACAAAGAGGTCTTATGATGATGCTGCTGGCGAGCGAGCGAGCGAGCGAATAGAGCGAGTTGCTCGTGGACAGGGACACCACTGTATTCTCCGCTTCACCCTTTGCCACCAATTCGCCGCCCCCTCCCTCCTGCCCCTTTCTCGCGTCTCCACAACGCTCCTTCACCACTTCCCGCTTCCTCTTCTCCGCGACCCTTGCATTATCCGTCATTCTCGAATACTCCGGTATTCTGATATCGCGTGTGCCGTTGTCCCTGTCGCGGCATCTTTACTCACGAATCAGTCGCCATCGTCCATTAACCCTTTATACGTTTCTCCTTTAGTGTAATCTGTGCATTGTATATCTCTTCCAATAATCTATGTATATAAAATAGAATGTCTGGAGTCTATATTCTCTACAAACCCTTTAATCGATCTGGACCAAATTTTGCACAAGTAGTTATTCTTTAAAATTTTGTGAAAAATATATAGGCTACTATAAAATTTGGACACTTTACTCCCTTTCCCCGATTTTATCCCCTTGACAATTTTTGCGATAATTTAAGAAAGTCTATGTTTTTCTCATGTGATCAATTATATGTTGTTTACTCCAGAATGAAAACACACCAAAACATTTATACATTTTCGCCTTAAAAGAGAAAACTGAGGAAAAATATAAAAAGTATTGTATACCGTAAATCATTAAAATAATAAATTAGTCATGTTGCAATAAGACACATATGTCTTAGTATATTAAAACAAAATGATACACAAATTAATTTGTAAATTATACCACTACGAATTCAATGTTATTGTTCGATTTTCACATTTCCACAAATACTTATGATATAATAAAAGCTCGAGCAACGTAGTATAAGCTACTTTAATTATATTTATAATGAGCGTTATTGTATGTACCTTTTCGATAATGGAGTAGCTTTCTCAGCTTTTTGAATCATTATGCTTTGAAGGAAAGGATGTGAGGTATAAGATTGCGCATTGTTATAAAATTCAATCAATTTTCAAATCTGTACATTAAATATATAAAACAGTTTATCATGCTCGGTTGAGTGACTTTTTTGATGTTGTCGTTCTCTCTTAGAAAGGAAACCTTTTGAATGAATAAGTACAAGTAGTTTATCACGGTTATTTTTTCATTTTCGTCTCCATAATCCTTGTATAAATAGCACTGCAAATATAATTAATAGTGCATATTAGACTGATCTCAATAAGAATGATAGATCAATAGTCAGAGATTCCTCACATGTTAGCATTTAAAAAATATCACGTCACATCTCATTCGTTTTAACTTCCAAATTTGCGTATGAATGATACACGATCGCACGTAAATACGTAATTATATAAATTGACAAGGGAAATTAAATTGTCAGATAAATTTTTTTCTTTTCCAACGAACAAATATTTAAGATATGTGGAATTTCAAGGCCGATCTTGCATTTGCGCTTCCATCTATGTGTTACATTATCACAAATATACGCGCGCATGATGCCATACTAATATTCAAGAGAGTTTATATATAGTATATATGTATATGTATATGCATGTGTATATGTGTGTCTATATATATGTATATATATATAAATATATATATATATATATATATATTGCCAACGTTCCTTGCTTTCATTCGTTCGCGGAAAGAAGTAAAGAGCTTTGTCGCCGCGGCATCAAAAGCTTGAATAACGCGACGATGAAAGAAGGAAGTATCGGTACAAGAAACTGCACAGTGAATACTGAAAAGAATGTTGTCGCGGTAGGAGGAGGGCAACGGCGGATGAGGGGGACGAAAGAGTTAAGAAAGAGCGGGAGCGAGCAACATTACAAAAAAAGAGGGATAGATAGAAAGATAGGCAGAAAGAGAACGCGAGGGACGACGAGGTAGGGGATGAAAGAAGAAGAGAGAGATGCGCGCTCTCTCTGAGAAGAAAACCTTTTGAGAGAAAGTGATGAGCATTTCTGTGGGAGATCTAATACAAGGAGCGTTGAGATAGACATCGAGAAAAATTAAAATGTCTTATAAATTAGCACAGCACGCTCTTACAAGTTACCTCGTTGAAAGAAATGGTTATTTATTGCAAAGTGTTGTGTGTTTTATTATCAAAATTTAGAGATAGATTAATTAATTTTTATTATCTTTTAATAATTATATTAATAATTATTTCAAGAAAGTATTGAAAAATATTAGGTAACGTTGCACCAAGTAGTATTTGAAGCATTCAGAGTAAGATTGTACTAACAAGTTGAAACGAATTATGCATTTAATTTCTCTTGTTTCCAGACTTTTGCCTTGAATGTCTCGTTTATATGCAGTACGAAATACAAGATGTATGTACAAAAGTATTGCGAACATATCTATAGAATTGCAAATAGTAACAATAAATGCCGAATGAAAGGCAAGCGGCAAAATACATGAGAAAGGATTGCGTACTGACAAATGCTTTTACGTATGCATCGGATGCGTCTACGTTTCGCGTCTGATTGTCGACGCTAGCCGTCGTTTCTAGCGTTCGCGAAAAGAGGAGCATTTCAGCAGCCTGCATTCCATTGCGAGAGCGGTAGGCGAAACAATGTGGCTTTTGTGGGGCAAAGAAACGGCAAAGCCCGCCTAAAGAGAAAAGCTAAGAGCGATTGAAATACGCTCGTATGTCCGCCCTTCTTCCTCCGTTTTATTTCCTCCTCTTTCGGATCTCGCTACCGTGCTCGCCACCGTTGTTTCCGGCGCCTTTTATATTTTGTATTACAATAAAATGTGTGTGAAATGTATATATGTATGCGCGCATGTAAGTATATGTCTATGCAAGCGTATATAAATTCGTATAAAGTTAAATGTGTCACTAAAAGGACCGCATTTAAGAATAAAAATGTAATATAATTTTCAAAAATTTCTTCTTCGAACTTGTAAAGCATCCTCTGTTAAGATAAATTAATGAACGTGAACTTGAAGATTGTTACTTAGGATGAAAAGGCCAAGGAAACTGTGACTGTGACCTGTGACTGGAGAAAGGGATTTAGAAAGGGATCGGAAGAAAGGGTAAGGGCAAAAGAATGAGAAAGTAACGACAGAGACCAGAAGCGACAGAAAGTGGCGCGGTCGGCAATCGAGGGGTGGTATGTGACGAAGGAGCAAGTATTGGTAGACGTAGATCGGAAAGGCGGAGGGGGACCAGAGGAGCACATGGGGAGGCGGCATGGGTGGTTGCAGGTTGGTAGTCAAGACTGCCTTCAGATTTCCAGAGTGAAGCATTGTGTTCCGAAGGCGCATTGTCCTCGCGTCGGCGGGAACTCGACAATGCCGAGTCCGTAAGTTAGTAACCCTACCGTAAAAACTTATCTCTCTCCGCCCCCGAACCACCCGACCTCCAGCCTCCGTGATTCCGTTCGATTTCCAACCTCGTCCCCCTCTCGCCTTCCATCCCGTCTCTCTCTAGCCCCCTCTTTATTGGCGCATTCTCGGCCCTGGGCCCCGGCGTTCCTCAAGACGTTCTTCCCTCTCTTTTCCCCCTCTTTCCCCCCTTCTCTCTTTCTCGTCAGATTACGACAGAACAATTCGCGGTTCTGACGTACTCCTTCTTGCGGAATCAAGCCAACCGTCGCGTAGCGAATCCTCGTGGCTAAGAACGAGCATCTCCCGCATTTCCTCTACCGTGAGTATCTTTAAATTGAGCTTTGTGATATTGTAGCCTCTACGAATCAAACTAAACGTTTTAGAGTATTTCTTTCATGAAGAAAATCGCAACTGTTAAAGGGATTATCTTTTTTTCCAATAATTGTAATTGAAGGAGACACATAAAACTCTATGTTTCAATTATTACTATTCTTATACTATTACTATTATTATTTCACTTTTTTCTTATTTTTTATTAATCGATGACTTATTAGAAACGTCTTCTCATGAGCTAACAATGATAACAGCGCAGGCAGCAAAGTGTTAATTGTATCGACGATTCGATAGGAGGATGCGAGCGCAATGAAGCATGGCAGTGCGCGATTCCAAGAGTCGGAAGTGAACGTTCCGGGGAGCGGATACAAACATCAGGGGTTGGCGGGTGGTCCTCTCCTCTCTCTCTCTCTCTCTCTCTCTCTCTGTCTATCCCATCTCATTGGAGAACTCAAGTTGCCGGCCAGCCGGACAACGCGCGGTCGCCGGACAAAGCTCCTCTAATTGTCCCCATCAGCGGCGAAGAATGGACCGCGGACCTGCCTCTGACAATTTCATTTGTAATTTGCATAAGGCTTATTAAAATCACAATGAGCGAGGAGGCGTCCGTCATTGCTTGCATCTCGCGGCGATGACCGACGACGAGGTCGATCGCGAGGATGACGATTGCCCTCTTGCAAAATTGCTTATCGCACTTATCAGAGATATAACTGCATTACGAATAATGCTAATTTTCCTAAATTTTAACGCTTTCTCGCGAACTCTTTCTTTTAAACCATTTAATTGAATTTATCTTCTTGAAAGAACAGAGAAAAGAATAAATTTTTTATTAAAACAGAATTTTAATTTCTAAAATTTACACATAGAAAAAAAGATGATTTAAAGCATATTTTTCAAATAATTTTTCAATTAAATATGTAATAAATCATTTTCTTATTCTTTTCATCTTCTGAAATAAATTTTTAAAAGCCATTTATGCGTAAAAAAAACCTATAACAATTTAAACTTCATTTTAATAATCGGTTATTTAAATTCTTATTCGTTTTCTTTTTCTCCGAAAATGTATAGATATATATATATATATATATTTCATCCCATACAGCACGAATCTTTCAGTTATATTGCAGCAATGTTGCAAAAATATTGTATGTTGCTACAATATTTTTGCAACATTGCTGCAATATAACTGAAAGATTCGTGCTGTATGGGATTTCAGGTGAAAAAATTTCTAATGGATGTAACCAAAATAAACAAAATTAATGGCTACGTTTGACCTGATGCTACAAGTGCTTAAAAATTAAAATTGTTTGATTGATCAATGAAAATGAAAGAGAATTTCTTTCGATTGGTCAAACATAAACACTTTGAAACTCTTGTATAGTGGCAAATACCGCGGCAGCTAGTGTCCACGAGGTTATAGGGGAGAAGAGTTTCTCACGTTCGCCAGCCTGACAATCGCAATGTTGGCAATACTGGCCTGACAACTGTCTCCTCGCGTCCGCTCGCGTTTACAGTGCACACTTGACGATGACGAATGTTTTCTTTTCGCCTCGCGCATATTGTAAAATTATTTTACACGCAACCAAGTATCCGCATTGTGCGATTAATGGCTTGCTACTCGGCAAACAAAAGAACAAGGACGGTAGGGCGGATCTATACATCGAGGACGCGATACCTTTATTCCACATATGCCTACATGTTTCCCCAATGGCGGAAATAGCGCTTACTTTGGTAAATATTTGACGAGCTTTTGTTATCGCAATCAAGCCTTTTGCAAAATTTTACGGCCTACTATATTGTATGAAGTATACACATTGATATGTGCAATAATCGATATGTGACGTGGAAATGTCAATGTCCTAACCTATATCACAATGAGTTGTCATAACAAGAGGGCGATTTTACACATTTCAATTTTTTTTGAAATTTCTTGAAGTCTTTTTGTTCGAAATGTTAAAATAATAGTAATAATAATATGACATCTTGTTCAATGCTGTTTAATGTTACAGGTGGACCAGTTAGCAGCTAGCAAAGGCCTTATCCTGGCAGGTTATTATCTAGCCAACGAGAATATAAATGATTTAAGGTACCTGATATTTTTTTACCTTGATATTTCTTTAGCCTATACATTGCATTAATACTGATTCATTTTTGTGTTTTTTATATAGTACAGACAGACCAGCTCACAGAATAGCGGATAAAATTGCAGATAACTTTAATAATGCACTGCTTGTAGTGGTATGTTTATTATAATTATTACATTTCTCTCAAGACATTTTATATATATTTTTACAAATTTTATATTGCTTTTTACAAGGTGGATAATCGAGAAGTAACTCTAGGTATGGGATCTAGTCCATTGAGAATTTCACAGTCTATAGATGGAAAATGGAAGCCAAAAGATAAAGCAAAGTAACTACTTTTAATATAATTTTAAAATTACATTTTAATTTTTGAAAGATCCATTTTACTTAGGCATAAAAAATGTTATGTTATTTTGTTGCAGTATAATTTATGAAGGAGGTGTTGCACACACAGATGCTATGTATTCGTTACTAAAAGCGGAGGAGTACAGGAATCTGGTTGATTTTGACAACCATCTCGATAACATTGCCCTTGATTGGCAAAATCAGAAACTTAACAAAATTATTGAAGAGGCTGTTGACAAACATAAATAGAAAAAAGACAATGCAACCATTCCACACATAAATCATAAAAGATTGTTTTATTTATATGTTACGTTGCACTCTCTATCTATATTTCATTCACCTGTATGCAAAGTAACAAATGTACATATGCTATAGAATTTATAAATGAATATCACCTGTTTTTCAATTTCATAGTTTTTTCTACCTATCCACAATATCTTGGTTTAGAACCTTATATGATCTTTTGAACAGAGAAGTTGTTTAAATACTTTAAATTTTTGTATTCAATAATTTTAAATTGTATTGATGCAAAATTTTACAAATAGCTATTATTTACAGAGAATATATGTATATTATTCACTCGATATATATATATATATATATTCTCTCTATTGGAAGGACAAAAAAAACTCGAAAAAAATCTATAAAATATTTAAAAAAACGCAATTTTATGAATTATAAAATCTTTAGTTGAGTAACAGAATAATCACATTTTATTGTAATTTGAAATATATATATACTGATATATATACATATACATCGATTTCCTGTTATGACAAAAGTAACGCTTTGTTTACCGACCGATTAGATATACTATAAATTGAAAAGGAGAGGGAGCTTCACAATGTGTAAATAATCCTTCAGAACAACTTCCACGTTTCCTTCGTTGTCTTTATGTATCTTTCAATTGATGAAGAACGTTCTATCTTTTATATTTATATGTAAAATATTACTTTGTTGCAATTGTTATATTATTGAAACAATATAATAATCTTGCTACGTGAACTTAACCTATCGCAGCCACATTTTATAGTTACACATTTTCCAAATAAAGGTACGTGACAAATATTTCAAAAATCGATAGTCATCTTTGTAACCGGCAATAATAAAACATTTTAAACAATATATATTGAAAGAAATACGAACAAAAATTAATTTGTAATTTATATACTTTTTGAAAAAAATAAATGTAGCATTTTTCAATTTGCACATGTGTGCATTGAATTTATATTAATAAAAATGATATAATATACAAACCACACATATATAAATCTATATATATAGGAGTGAAAACAATATATTTATATATATTACAAGATAATATTTATGATATAAAAGTACAATCTATTTTGAATTTAACTAAGTTTTTATTCTAGTATGTATAACTTGAAGAAAAAATTTGTTTATTTGGATTTCATAGTTTTTTTTACCTATCCATAATATGTTGTTTTAGAACCTTTATGATGATCTTTCGAACAAAGAAGTTGTTTATATACTTTAAATATTTATATTCAATAACTTTAAATTGTATTGATACTAAATTTTAAAGTTTATTTATAATTTTTTTTGTATTGTTAATAGGCTGTGCAAGCATGGGACATCGATGTAATTGTGGCAGTACACATGATACGATAGAATTAGGTGTAAATTATAATTCATTATATGAAAAAATAGATAAAGATAAAATAGAATGTCTAAATGAATCTGAGGAAGGTAGTGGTGTAAAAGTTTTTAAAAAATGGGAAGAAAGATTAGATAGATCCAAGGTATCTATAATATAAAATTGTCTTTTTGCATATCTCAAATATATCTTAATATTTCTTATAAAATTTTGCAGTAGTTTCTTGGATTACATTTTTTAAGTTTATTTATTTTTTATTTTATTTTAGTATGTCCAAAGTGATGTAGATGCTGAACTCCTCTTCAATATACCGTAAGTACACTAATTTATATATTATAAAGATTGTTTTATATATATATATATATATATATATATAACTTTAATAACACTTTAATATTTTGCAGTTTCACAGGAGATGTAAAATTAAAGGGGCTTATTATAATGGCAGATGAGGATTATTCACCCAAAACAGTAAAGCTGTGAGTATAAGATCGTTAACAAAAAAAAATACTGATATTCAAAAAATAAAGTATGATAAAATACATATTTTACTAAATTTATGTATCAATAGATTCAAAAATCGACCACATATGATATTTGATCATGTAAATACTAGTCCAGAACAAGAGTTTGAATTAATCACAGATTTACATGGGATCCACGAATATCCTGTGAGGTATATGTGCTCATTTTATTTATACGATTTATAAAATTTTCATAACTTTAATTATGAACAAAATGCTCTTTCTTATGAGATATTAAAAATTAAAACTAAGATATTAAAACATAAAATTTAGACATTATAAATTCTTATAGAACTGTGAAGTTTTCATCGGTACAACATTTAAGTCTCTATTTTGTTGGTGATCAAAACATGGAACAAATTAAAATTTATTATATTGGTCTCAAAGGAGAATGGATTCCAACCCATAAACATGGTGTAACTATTTGTACATACGAAGCACGTCCTTTAATTAGCGATCATCCAACTGATTTCAGTGAAATCAGTAAGGTGATTAAATGATATCTTAATTGAAATTTATTCTCGAAAGCTTGATCTTAAATATAGAAAACAAGTGATATTGCAAAGATTACAAGATAATATACTATATCCTGCTGTGAAAATTCATATAATGTATCAAATTTTTTAATGAAAATCCTGTAATAAGAAATTTTTGTAACAGTTTTATTTCAATTATATGTATATTTTTATATTTCTATTGGAATTATGTATGATAAGAAATGTACATTAAAGAAAGTTTACTTACTTAGCAAATATATTGTACATATTTTCATCACATTATACCATTAGCAAACTTCCTGTGGCATGGCATATAATTACATTAATTTTTAAATATAAAATAAAATTACGTTTTATGTTTGAAATTTGATCTTTCCAACATCCATGTCTGAAAACTGCATATCTAAATGGAAATCAATTATTTGAAACAATTCGAGTGGTTGAGGTATCCTGCCGGTTTCAAGTTTTGACCAAACAGGAACATCTAAAACATACCATAGTAAATATAATAATCAAATATTCAATGTAAAAAAATCATATAAACGATCAAAAACTTACACTTACCATTAAAATGTATTTCAAATGCACCTGATGAAATCAATTGCCCTTCTATTGCATTGCAAAGCAAGAAAATTAGTACACAGGAATAAAAACGATTGCTTATACACCATTGCCATACTGATGTTAGAGGCAATCCAAAGTCGACTCCACTTACAATTAAAACAATTATCAATATTTTCAGTGTTCCCTAAACATATAAGTTTGTATAAAAATAAAATATATAAATCAGCATAGTGAATGTAAGCATGTAAAAACAATGAGTTCAATTACCAGCGCTTTTGCAATTAACATATTGTAACCTGGTGGATTAAAATTCTCTCCTTCGACGTGAAGTTCTGGATATTTTTGCTTAAGAATACTCACATATTGATCAAATGCTTTTCTATAGCCGCATGAGTAACTGTAACAAGAAAACGTTAATTTTATTTAAGAAATAAGAATTAAATTTTCAAACCATAATGTGGCAATAATCACTTCAGAATGACCTAAAGCTCAACAAGTATCTTTTTAGGCCTATATTGTTACATTTAACGATCGTTACATCTCTATTATCTTATAGGGCAAAGAACGAATGTCTCTAGTTACGGTTGCCGCGTTTACCAAATAAAAATCAACAAACGGATCGTTAATCTAATCTTACCAATAAAAGAATTTTAAAGTTGGCCCAGTCTTTGCGCCGAATTTGGTTAATGGCACTTCCTCGCTATTCGCATCTATGCCGTGCACCAGCAAAATTGCGAGGATGCACAGACAGAGAATACACAGTATTAACCAACGCATATTTATCCTAATTCATCGAAGAAAAAACAATCGCACTCACTCACGCGACAACTAAATGCAACTAAACGCATCGAATTACTGCATAAATGGTATCGGTAATATCTCGTGCCTCGACGTATTCCACATTCCACACATTCTCTCTCTCTCTCTTTCTTTCTCTCTCTCTCTCTCTCACTTTCTTTTTCTCTCTCTTTCTCTTTCTCGCCGCGTCGTAGCGACCTATCGAATCGAGAATATCGACATTTATTAGCCGCCTTATTTTCTTATATACGTAATTTTCTACATATCACAGCGAGAAAATAATAATCAATTATCCAATCTATCGATATTATCGACAAGCAATTTGCGTCATTTATTATAAAAACATCATTCTGACAGATTGCATGTCATCATCTGTCACCACGTGCGACGAGATATCGTGAGTGCAGCACAACCGCTCATTGAGCGCTTGTCAGTGGACAACTATTCGTGATTGGATATACTCTATATCTATCCAAATTTTAAAAGCTACGCCAATCATAGTTGCTAACTGAGCGATTGTTGGACTAAATACATCCAATGGACACGCTTCAGATAATGCTACTACGTATCTATTGAAAAAATTTTTGTTCTTTTTTTTTTTTGTCCATTGTCAATGGCAATTCTTTTTGTTCATTTTTTATCTATCAGAAATATAAAAGGTGATTAATAAATTATTCAATGATGTTCGTTATCTCCGATTAAATGTCTAAAATTTTGTAAGAGACTGTACATATGGATGACGTGTACAATACCATCTGATTACTGTCATGGTTCCATTGACATTTGTATATAGGTTATGCGTTTGCTGATAGATTTTAAAAATCTGAATTCACGATGAGCGAAAAAAATATTAATTCCGCTTTAGTGCGGAGAGTTAATAAATTATTGGAGTCTAGAGTAGAACATGATAAGGTAAAAACTATGATCAATTATGATTATTTATATAAATCCTATTTTGTAAACATTCAAGATTTAATTACTTTTGAAACATTAACTGACTGCGATAAAAAGGAAAATGTTACAATTTCGTGTAATATATTTTATAGGACACGTTGGAAGCTTTAAAAGAGTTGTCTACGTTTTTCACTGAGAACACGTTGAATTCTCGTCGAAACTTGCGTAGCAAAATAGAAAGAAGGAGTCTGGCGATAAACGAAGAATTTTTGGCGGCCTTTAAAGAAGTTAAAGCTTCCTTGGATGATGTTTATCAAGATGTTTTAGCAATGAATACAGCTGTACAGTCTATGACTAATCGCTTGCAAGTTACAAAAGCTCAAACGTCGCAGCTTATAGAACAAACAACAAAACTCCAGAATGAAAGGTGAGAGAATAACTTAATAATGATAATGATTGCAACGTCAATAAAATGTATTGTTTGATTTTATTTCCAGTCAAGTATTATCTATACAACAGGAAGTTGCAAGTGCATTTATAAAAAATTTCCAATTGAGTCCATCAGAACTGAGTGTCTTACATGGATCAGCTAGAGAGTCGCCCATAACAGAGGAGTTTTTTTTTGTGGTTAATAAAGTACAGGTAGTGCATTAAGTGTTATTCATTTTTTATAATGATAATAATTTCTACCATTATTTAACTTTATTATAAATTCAGGTTATTCACGGCAAATGTAGAGTGCTCATGCAGTCTGGTTATCAGACATTGGCTTTGGATATAATGCAAAGAATGACACTTTTGCAAGAAGCTGCACTTGAAAGACTATATCGATGGACACAAACTCATTGTAAAAACATAGAAAACGAATGTTTGGCGCCATTACTCATTAAGGCTATGAGTAAACTTCAAGATAGACCAGTATTATTTAAGTAAGATGATTAACATCTGAGTCCAAGTATATGTATTATATGTATTATATATGATTGAAACAAAATTGATATATTGAATATTTTTAGATATATTTTAGATGAATATTGTGCAACTAGAAGAACCAGTTTAGTGGGATCTTTCATAGATGCATTAACATTAGGAGAAGGTTTTGGAACACCAAATCCTATAGAGATGCATGCTAATGATCCTAAACGATATATTGGTGATATGCTTGCATGGTTGCATCAAGTAATTCCTGTAGAAAAAGAAAACATTCTTACCTTAGTGAAAGGCTGTGATAAGACAGGTAAGAAATTATTTTCCTTCACGTTAAACATTGTTTAAATATTGAAATGTATTCATTGCAGATGTGTCAGATCAGGTGAAACAAGCGTTAAGCAACATTACAGAAGGATTATGCCATCCTTTAAAATCGAGAATAGAGCATGTTATATCTACAGAGGCACCAGCAACAGTATTGTACTCAGTTACAACCTTAATTAGATTTTACCGTGCTATTATTGAACAAGTCATACCTGATAGTGTTTTAGATCAAACACTAACAGATTTATTGGTCTTAAGCGAAAAAAGCTTTCTAAGCAGGTTGCAAAGAGAAACGAGGATCGCTCTTGGAGAGCGTGCGGAACCTCCTGGAAGTGATTTAGTCCCTGCTCCATCTGTTTCCAGACTGTTATTGCTTCTAAATGAAATATTGTCTGTTGCCAGTATAGCTGAAGACAGGGAAAAGGACATGTTACAAGTATGCAAGTTAAAATGAGAGTATTCTTTTCTGTGTTTTAATATTTATTTATGTTACTTTATGTATGATTGACAGATTGTGTCATGTATCATTGATCCATTACTTCAAGAAGTTAATGAAACAGCCTCTAGATTACCAACAGTGGATATGGCTGTTTACCTTCTCAATTGTATGCATCAGATACAATCTACATTAGCATTATACGAATATATGGATCAGAGATTAGAAAGGTTACAGGTGATTGGTTAGTTTTTATCTAAACGATAGAATTAGATATAATTGTAAGACATATCGAGATTATTTTTTATTTATCTCTGATTGTAAGTTTTAATTACTACTCACGTTTTAATCGCAAGTAATATGATTCAGGCGCAATCAGATGCACAAATTGACACACTTACATCGGAACAAGCTAGTTCTTTGGTAGCACATTTGAATCTTGGTTCAATTTACACTATTCTGCAAGGACGTGAGCAGGGACCACTCTCATCCATACCTGGAATGGATGCCCTCAGTGTAAAAGAGTTTACTGTGAGTATGATTCAGTTTATTGCATAAAGTAACATACAGTTGCTTGCAGAGAGATATTAATATCTTAATCCTTTTTGCAGAATAAATTAGAGGCGTTTCTGGTGATGCCGGATGTCTTGTTACTGCCACAAATAAGTTTGTTACAAAGCAACAATCATCGTACGATTACTCAGAAACGATCGTTTGAAGTAATCGGAGCTATATATAAACAATTGTACGATTCCTGTCATAACCCAAAAAATTTATACCAAAACCCTAGCAGTCTCTTTTCCAGAACGCCCGAAGAACTTGTTCAGACATTAATTTCTCAATAATTGTATATTTTTTTACAGATCTTTAAAGATATATATACTATATGTACACAATTAGACGATAATAAATAATATTAAAAAATGAGCTTTTCATCCTTTAAAAATGTAAAATATGTTGATATGTTCTTAAATTGCATTATTTTTAATAATATTCCCGCAACATTTTATTGTTTATTTAACAAAATTATCTCGGAATTATTTTCAGGATATCTTTGTCAAAAAACTTCGATACAACGATCAAATTTAATATCTCGTGGCGCCAGTGCTCTCGATTGGCGCGCGATTCCGGAGCGCGGGTGACGGCGAACGCTGATTGGTCTCGCGAGATCGCATCAGCCGCGACGGCGCCTTGCGCGGCGATTGGCCCGGCGTTCTCCGTCAGTCGCCAGCCGCCAGTTGCCAGTCCGGTGCGGTGGAATGTGGTCGTGTTCGGATTTTGTTCGCGCGTCTCTCATTCATCCGCTTATGTTGTAGTGGTGCGCGCAGCTTCATCAACGTCGTCGTCGATTAGCGACGTTGTCAGCAACGATTCCCCGAGCTCAAACGGTTGTCCGGTCGTCGCGCTCTTAGAGAGAAAGAGAAGGAGAAAGAGAGGCTCGTTGACGACGCCGCGCGTCACATCACGGCTCCCGTCAGACGCGAAATGCGGCGCCGA
Organism: Anoplolepis gracilipes; assembly: GCF_047496725.1. Taxonomy (NCBI): domain Eukaryota; kingdom Metazoa; phylum Arthropoda; class Insecta; order Hymenoptera; family Formicidae; genus Anoplolepis; species Anoplolepis gracilipes. The sequence goes on along the minus strand of NC_132971.1, from coordinate 6,852,383 downwards.
CGCGACGCACGTAGTGAAATATAACTCTGGCGCCGCGGTCAAACGCACCATGGACCACCATCTAACGTCAATTCTTGGCGACGCGCACAAAGGACGGATGGAAAGCGACGGTAGTGCGTGAGCGAGAGTGTGTGAGAAAGCGTACAAAGCGAGAGAAAGAGAGAGAGAGAAAGAGAGAGAGAGAGAGAGAGAGAGAGAGAGAGAAAGAGAGAAGTGCGGGAGCAAGATGGCGGAATCGAGCTATTATCAGGTGAGTCTCCGCGGCCTCCAAGCATCTCTTCGCGCTCCCTTTACGAAACTCGGGCGCGCTCGCTGAGTCTCCTCCGTGCCTTATCCCAGACGCCATAGTCGATCACTTTTCTCAGGACGCGAATTTCTCCGAAGAACGCGTTCTCATCTTTCTCATTCGCGGGGCACATGCATTTGTACAGCGGCCCCAGGTGCGATGGCAGGGAGGGGGCTCGCAGGCTTTCCCTCGTCGCGATGACGGGAAATCGACGCTGATGTTTTCGTGCTTCGCGACGAGCGTGCTCTCTGAGCCGACCGGGAAACCAAGCGTGACGGATCGCGCACACCTGATATGCATCCGATTTCTTACTCGCTCCGCCTCCTACACCGATCGTCCGGGTTAATTGACTCTAATCAACGGCTTTCCATGCTGTGTTCTCTTCTAAATTACCGTGGAAAGAAAATTTTTACCCTACGAGAGGATTAACCGACGTTGATGTAACTAGCATTTAGTTGGTTAAGCTACTTGAGTTAATTGACTCTGTCCGCTTCGCGGTTTGTCGCTTGCTCCGAGATTGTATTTCTATTTGCAGTATAGGCGAAGAAAATTAATTAATTAAATACTCCTTAATCCGAATTTGTACTGCGTATGTTATGTTACTTTTCGCATCTAATTAATCTTGTGAATCATTGCGAATAAATGTTTCAGCATTGAAATTTCAACCTGTCGAAACGATACCGATTTCACTCCTGGTTATCGTTTCACTTGATGTATAGACGGAGAAGGTAAAGTCAGGCATTAGTGTAACCGGTCCCGACTGACTTTTCGCGCCGGTTGGTCCCCGGTAACACCTGCTCCCCCGCGAGCCTCATTTACCGACGAGACCGAGGAGCGCGTTCGGTTGACAACACAAGCATCGAGAGTTGTGCATCGTTTAATACGTGGTCGAATCAGAGAATCATGGAAACCGAGAGTCATGGAATCAGCGCCGAAACTTTCACGTTTATAACTGCGAATCTCATTTTCGATCAAGAATTTGCTTTCCGATATCAGACTATTAGCTCTTTCAGATTCTGCGAGAAATAATATCGAGAATATCACGGATGTAATAATTTTAGTCCTGGATTTTACATAAAATTCTTTTTTTCTTTTTTAATATATCACGTGTTGATTCTATGACATACGCGAATTTTGCAGCATATTTTATATACGTGCCAGATTAAAATGTTCTCGTAATGTAGTTGTATTAATGAATTATTAATGGATCGATAATTCAATGCTATCGCAGATGTTAGAGATGTTTTCTAAATTTGACGTTGCGCTCAACACACGTAATGGTTCGCCTGGGATGTTTGCATCAGCAAAAACAATTCTCCATGTCGGAGCAGAGCTCCGCTTACGTGTGAGTCAGACACACTGCTCGTATATATTTCTCAAGCTCCTCAAAGCAAAAACGCTCGTTCACCGGGGAAAAGGGAAGTTCCTATGACGTCGCGACGTCTGTTGACCTCCCGGAATTATTGTACATGGCACAAATATTGTAGAATGTATAAAAATAGATTGTGCGTCAGTGTGTTAGTGTCAGACAAATTTCGTACGCGAATTTCTCCCCGAGAGAGATCCGTCTCAGCTCTCCTAAATTTTAATGTCCAGCTACTTTCATTCTCCTCGAAGACAGTTAGAGTTTTCATCATTTCCTATCTCCGTCTGGCAATTTGTAATTTATACAAAGTATAACTTGTACAGTTCAATTGTAAAATGAGGTGTCACAATTTTGTGCAACAATTTTTAACATAGCACAATTTCAGTAAACTTAATAGTCATATGCTGTTACATAATACTGTATATATATATATATATATATATATATATATATATATATATATAAATTAATTTATATTTTAGTATTATTATAAATATATATTTTATATATTAATTTAAAATATAAATTCGTATACATTTCTTGCTAAATTGAATTTATTAAGATTACTCATAAAGTAACTAATTAAAAAAAAATTTTGTTTACGAAAACTTACAAATGAGATTTAATGTGATGTATACAAATGGGCTTATTTACTTAAATGTATGTATTACAAATCTTGAGGCAAACAACTTATGCGTGATACGATTGCATCAAGTTAGGTACACGTTAGTCAAAGAAATTAATCTGTTGTTTTCTTAAGTACCTTCGTCTTCTTTATGTAAGCATCGTGAGACGATATGAGTGCAGGTTTTTGCATTCGAATATATCGCTGTTATCGGTATGGCTGATAAGAGATAACGGCGTAGCGCGTTGGCACTGTATCTTCTTCAGTCGAATTCTCAAATTCGAAGGAGCATGTGTCACGTTCTCCGTGTGTAAAAATGTCGTTTTGTTATATCTAAGTTTCGAGTGTAATAGCGATAGTGGAAATACGGTGCGCGGACGTGATATTGTAGATTTTCGCTGCAACAGGTGGTCGACGTTTACGTGGTTACGTTGCCTGCACGGTTGTAACTTCGAGATTATCGCTCATAGTGACTGTGTGATTTAGTAATAGATCAATCGGAAACTGTTGTTTTTTTTTCTTATTCAAACGTGTATGTTTTAATAACATGTTATTAATAGGGTGACTATCTCTACAGCGTCTATTCTCTTTATTTCGACGTATCGCTCGATAATGCGTTAACAAGGGTCAGAGATATCTCGGACATTTCGTTTACGGTAAAGTCGCGTTTCTCTCACGGAATAAAAATGTCATTTATCAACGTGAATAAAACGAAGAAGAAATCGGGCGCGGGCAGATGCATCTCGTTGACCAAGGCCAGTTCTAAATACTTCCAAACTTGCATCGCGCCACGTGCGGTACGTTTTTAAATTGTGTCAAACTTTAAGTTAGACGTGCTCTTTAGAAAAATCGAACAGCTGACACAACACAAGTCCCTGACAGATATGACTTAGAATCGTCGACTGCGACTCGCGGATTATATCTTTCTCATTGTACATTTGAAGTAGGTTCGCGTCCGTTGTAGAAACTAATCGAATACCCTTGAATGTTTCAATGGGCGAACTAATTGAATCGCAACGTGGATTGACACCCATCCACGCACAATGGACGATGTTGTTTCGCGCCAGCCATTGCAAAACCGCGAGAGATCGATACTTTCCCCTCTCGCGTGTGTTGCTTGCCTAGAGTCTATATCCGTATCTCTTACGAGTAGGCCATATGTCCGCCGCGCCAGACGATTTCCGGTTAGGAGATGTGTATTCCACGATGTTTTCTCGGCGATATCTCCGATCATCGACACAATTTCCATCCGGTATTATCTCAACACTCTCGTGAAATCACTGCGCTCATCCTTATTACAGAATATCAACGCGGATGTAATGTTGAAAGATTACATCTTTATGATATCGACTATGTAATCTGTGTTTCTAAACACAGTAAAATATCGATCATCAATTGATATGAATCTTGCTTAGCACATAGCGCAGATAAAAAAGATAGGAAGTGGATTGAATATATGTATTTACAATATTATTTATAATACTATGTATAATATAATATGTTTTTCTTATAATTTTAAATTTATTAATAAAACAAAAGCAAAAAGCTTTATTTCAATATTATAAATTGCGGAGAAAGGATTTATAGTTGGAGAATGATTAATCGTCCGACAAGCCGCTCGACCTTATCGCTCTCGTGGCTTTGCCTAAATTCTGCTCGCGATACATTAGCCGTCAATAACGCGAGATCGAACTTGGAATCTGTTTCAGGGCGATTACATCAGGCACCCAGTTCTTTACGAACTGTCGAGCAAGTATGGAGTTGCTGGCAGTGACCAGGTGCCCTTGCCGGCTCGTCTTGACGTGCTGCGGGAACACATACGCCGAGAAATACGCAAGGTATGTCGAGTTTCGCTTACACCTTCGTCGACTGTCAACTTCTGCGAAGCCACTTTTTTTCTCTGTATACACGATAGCTAGTCTCGACACCTCTTATTCTGCGCATTTTATTTTCTCTCTATTCTGTGTATACTGTCCTCTTTCCCTCTTTTTCTCTAAGATAATAATCCATGTTTTTTTTTTATTTTGAAAATTAATTCAATTAATCTCTCCTTATTTAATCTTAAAACATTTACTGTTTTTAATCTCTTTCTCGAATAAAAAAATAATAGATAATTTACAATTAGACTTACAATTAGACATTTATGATACTAGTGAAGAGACTAAGGACTATATAGAACTAATCAATCTTGTTTTTTCATAATCGATGGAAATGGATTCTTCGATAATCTTATGTATCCGGAGTGCTATAAGATTACAAGGTAGTAAAGCAGGATGTATATTCCTTGAAAAAAAATAGAAAACCTGGAATTCTCTGGAAATATTTTTTGTACTCTCATGGAATTTTATTGGGACTCAGGGAATTAAAAAAAAATTCTCTCTTTAATAATTTTGTTTTTATACTGTAAATTATAAATATATTTATCTATCTCTGTTTATATATTTAATGTCTTAACAAAAATTAAATATGTAGTACATATTCTTCATTTTAATTTTTAATGATAAAAAAATGAAAATGACAAAAGTTAAAAATTGTTATTTTAAAAAGGAAGTTATTTAGTTTTTTTTAGTACATTTGTAAATCTCGCACTTGAAACTTAAGCTTTGTGTCTTTCCTTCATATGAAAAGTGAAAAGCGTTAGAAAATGTGTACGATAAAAAAATTATTTTAGAAAATTGCACCAAAGAATCTTTAAAATATTCTCTTTATCTAGAATTTTGAATATATAAAAAAAATGCCTCGAAGATTAAAGAATTTTTTTTATAAGATTGAACAGGCACTCTCGTAAAAGTATTTATGCGCGATTGAACTTTTCGCTTATACGTGTTTTAATATCCGGTGCCAGGTACACGCGTAATAAGATTTCATGATCGATGGTTTCCGGATGCGCGCCCCGGAACGTGCGTTTTAAATCACATTGCGAATGAAAACTTGAGGGTGGTCCGAACGTTTCTGCGACTCGCGTATAGAAACGAGTTTTGCGTCCGGCGATACGATTCCCTTTCTCTCTCACTCTCTCACTCTCCTTTTTTTCCCTTACTATTTCCTCCCGTTCCATCTCTCGGTACTTACTTGTAAACACCTTTACGAGAGACTCGTTATGAGTCGTCTTTAACCAATATCTACCGTTAATGGATCCACTGTGAAATAGAGCCGTTCGTGTGTAAATGTAATAATATGCGATACGATAGGTTTCTTAACGTAGCACATTTTCATAAATGCTTGTTATCAGAGCAATTTGCTGCAAACGGTAAGTCAACTGCAGCGTTGTAAACAGAATGGATGCATATAAAGTGTCTCAGAAATCGACCATTCATTTCAATTGCGCTATTATTTCGTCCATTATTTTCTCTTTTATTATTTTGTTATTTTTGAAAGATAAGATAAACAGGTTAAACAAACAGGTTTATTTCTTTTATTTTTTTAGTAATGATTGTCGAAGAAAAATTCTTTTTGTTTCGCTCAATATATATTGGCGCAATAGTTGGAGATTGCATGGCGCGTGCTGTAACACGCTCTAGATTAGAAAATAAAAACCCTATCGAGTGATTCATCGCGAACATTCGCGACTGTGCAACAGCCGGTAATAGAATAGCGAAGGGTATCATTGGGCACGTGTGCAATTTTACGTCTCATTTACTATATGAAGGAGCGGCACGATGGATGCGCTTTATGCGAGCAACATGCCGACCGCATAATAAATGTATGCAGTTAAATTTCGCGGAACACAAGACTTTGCTTTTTCGCCCGAAACAAGCGCGGTGGTCATTCACAACTGCTATTCACTTCGCGATGCACGGGTGTCCCGCGTATACTCTCTAAACTAAATTAGTGAAATTATCTCTGACTAAAGCAGTGACACAATGAGTATTATTATATTATATTATTACTGACTTTCAGTAAAAATGCTCCTGCTTTGTTCCTCCATCTCGTTAATTATTACATTTTACTGAAAAATATCACCATTGTGCATTAATTGTAATATATAACTTTTAAAGTTTTTCTATTTATTTTAGATTTTTTCTATACACACACAAACATACATAGAACATATTATAATTAGTATTCAAATTTAGAATTATATATACATGCTACATTTTTTATTTTTAAGATGTGATAAACTTATAAGAAATGAATAAGATTTAAATTTAGATATTTCTTTAACAGAAAATATAATAATTAAATTAATTTATACACACACACACACACATATATATATATATATATATATATATATATATATATATTATAATATGAGACACAATTTAAAATATTATTGATTGAAACCGCTACAACTGATTCTTTCAATGAGATTTCACTGTTTACAGTACTACTTTTATATATAACTGAAACCACTTCTTATCGGCGATTATATTCTATATTATCGATGATAATATTCCATATAACATTGATTCCATTTAAGATCATATTTTATTTATAAATTTCTGCGTTCTTTCTTTTTACAGGAACTGAAGATTAAGGCTGGTGCGGAGAAGTTAAGAGAGGTCGCGACCGATCGCAAGTCGCTCTCTGACGTCGCGACGATCGTGAAGAAGGCGAATAGCAAGCTGAACGAACTCCAGGCGGAGCTCCAGCAGCTCGAGAGCCAAATTATACTGACGCAGGGCCAGCCCCAATCACCGCAACAGAATCACTCCAATGGTCAAGGTTGGTAAAGTGTAGCCGCGAAAAGAGGTACCAATTCTCTGCCTCAATTTTCTTCGAAAACGATTTTAAACGGATTTTACGTAATGAAACGCTGTCTTCGCATTCAGTCTCGTTCTTGTGACAAATATCATCGTGAAAAATATCACCGACGTAAATGACGAGAAATTTATTTCTCTTCTGCTTACGACTTAATTTAACAGATATTATTATATGAATCAGCGTAAAATATAGAAAGTTGCAAGCAATTAAAATGCACTTTGGAATATTCGAGGCGCTTATATTCGATAAGCGTATCGTGTTATCGTAAATTCGAGGAATCTTTTTCCCACTTTCACGAAACTCGATAATTTCACGTTTATTCTTGCAGCAATTATATCGCTCTACTATTTATCTATTGATTTATCATATCGATAGATATAATAGTCAATGTTCCGGTATACAGCTCTCTGATCGCGTTAACGACCGTTCTGTCTCGTTAACAAGGGAGCACTTAATAACTTCACCCGCTAACGAGGTGATGTCTTCGGGTTTACAAAGCTCGTCCGAGCATGCCGGGAGCTAGACGCCCTATGTCGCCATTACGTCGCCGACAAATCAAGCGTATCTCTTCGACGCAATGACGTTTCTGACTCATCGATCGTTATATCGCTGTGCGTTAGATACGGATCCCTACATTAAAGTTAAAGAGACAACGATCAACGAGATAAATATAAAGAAAGAGGGAGATAAATATAGCGAGAGACATATTTATATCTTCTTCATCGTGATTGATATGAACATTTAATTTAAAATAATATGCTTTGATATTAAAATAATCATCATTCTATCTCTCTCTCTTTCTTGCTTTCTCTCTCTCTCTCTCTCTTTCTCTTTCTTTCTCTCTCTCTCTCTCTCTCTTTCTCTCTCTGACATTGATCTGTGTATCAGCTGAATTCCGTGCTGTTTGCGATTTGATCTAGCAAATATATACACGCGCGACGGGTTAAAACGGCATTCAATTCCATGTAGCCGCTAGCAGTTTCGACCAGTAACAAAGGGACGACAATTATATACATCTGCGTGTCGACTGTTCTTCCCTTGGCTCGAAATCCCCCTCTGCCGCGGGAAACATAAATTAGAAACAATTAACAAAATTCTTTATAATCAGATGTCGTGGCTGCCTCTCGCTATTGCAATATCGCGTGTCCGTCTCGTTGATAATGCAAATTTAATCGACGACTTATTTTACTTAACGCTGTTGTAATTTGACTTTGAATGTCTCTCAGTACTGACTTGAATATTTGGAGAAATTGGTTTTGAGAAAATTTATCCGTCTGTATTGACTACCGCGTATTGACCTTTTCCGATGATAATTTTATACGTAATTAAAATAGGCTAATCTAATACGTTGACTTCTGAGCAAAGAATCGTTTGACTCTTGAGGAGTATTTTTCACTGCGTTATTTCGCGATGAGTTGTACAGAGGAACTACAGTCTTGCGCTCGCTTTGAATTGACGGTAAGTGGTAGCGGCTATTTATATCTTGGACCCCGACGCTCTCTCTGTATCCACTCCAGTTAAGTCAGTCATCGTCGCGTATTCGGTCTCGGGACTTACAATTAGCAACCTGTCTTGGGGGGCTATTCATTCAGTTTCCCTCAGTACGACAAGAATCGTCGTATCGATTGGATGCGACGATTCTTGTCGTTTTTTTCTGTCATTAATGCTTAAAAGCTCAATGATCGCGAGAGATGATAAAATGAAAAGAGATGTCAATCTTTTCGAGTTTTGATGCGAAATAACCGATTGGATCGAGACTATAGTTTCGGGATCTCGCGGGAGAAAGTCCAACGCTCCTCTCTTTCCTCAAAGCAGACGCCGACGACGACAACGCTCGTTCACTTTCCAGTTCCGCCGAGACGGCGAAAACGCGCGTGTATACGTACATATACATATACGTGTACGCACACATCGTACGAGAGACGATCGAGAACGCGTTACGAGAGAGGCGATCGAATCGAGCGATCGCGCAGAGAGTACCGTTACACATGCGTACACCTTTGGGTTTGGGCCCCGAAGCTCTCATCGGGCCCCCTCCGCGATCACCACCACCGCGCGTTCTCGTCGCTGTATATCGAGATCGCGTTACGGCCGAACCGAACCCACGCTTTCGCATTCCATCGTCGACGCTCTCCGGGGAAGCCCTTCTCCTCCTTCCGTCTGCCCGCCCCATCTTTATGGACTACCTGTCTCGGGCCCGATTTAAGATCCCGCGACAGCCGAAATCGCGCGCACATTACAGGCATAAAATTCTGCGGAGAAATGATTAAAGCAGAGATGCTGGAATTCCTTGAAAAATAAGTTGTAAATTTTTATTTCTTTCTGCTAGAAATTTGTAATGAATTTTTGCCGAATTATTAAACTAAAAATTTCATATTTCGGATATAGGGCTCTTAATATTTAAATTAATTTTCGCAGAAAAAATTAATTTCTAAGAAATTTACGCATTAACATTCGCGTATGGCTTTTATTCGCCAAGTTGATAGTTGCTTGTTTGAAAAAATTTTATATTATAAAAAGAAATATGTTATATTTCCCGCATTCTAACGTTGTGAGAGACTGCTCTCTTTTCGTGGGAGAAATCCCGGATGAATCACGATTCAGCGATACGCTGGCGCTATCCAATCGCGGAAATTCTGCTAGATTTAGATACGAGACGAATCGATTTCAAGCTTATTGACCGCGCGATACCGCATGAATTTATGAAGTGCAGTTTATCGAACATGCACGTGGTACGTAACGCGGTAACGGTACGAGGGCCGAGAATTTATGAGTTAATAAATTTTAAGTGGCCGCGCGTACAGTTCGCAACTAAATAAGTTACTTGAGGCGTTGTTTAAAGCGCTGCCACTGACGTGGAACATCAAAGTTCGTGCTTTCGTAATCGAAATACTCGCGATAAAAAAATCATACTCTCTAAAATTATTTATTAGTAACGTAATAATAACGTTAGATTCAATTGTCGGAATTTGTTTAATTTATAAGAATGTTTCCCACATTCTTATGTACATAAAATACTTTGTATCGTTAAAATCGAACATTCCGTAGCTATCAAATATATATTTAATAAAAGACCGGATTTAATAAAATTCTACAATGCTTGTCAGATACCACACTGTCAGACAAGATAGCGCATTGCGCTCTCGTATAACTGGAGCAACCAACACACTCATCTCAACGTTCGTAAAATCTCTTAATCGACTCAGATGCTCCCTTTTTGCCGATTACAAATCGGTACGCCTTCTGTGATCTTTATTACATGCAGAGAGACGTCGCTTTACGATGTAGATGTTTGTTCTCGTCGACGTTGCGTTGCTCCACACGCGCTTAAACACTTGTGTAATTACATTTGATTATGTTATATCAAAGGTATATTGACCTTAGGATGTTGTAATCTAAAAATCGGAGTGTAAAAATCTCGAAATATTATCTTTTCCAACATACGTGTGATACTTGTGACGTAGACGATGATAAATTTATCGCGGAAATTCCAATTCTCGAGCTAATAAATCAGCAAATGGACTAGATCGATAAACCTCGTTGAACTACGAGAGCTTATTGATCTCATCTTGTAACTCGTTCCGTTTGTCGTATCGATGCTGCCTCTGACAGCTCTGCTGTGCAGATTCTTCTCTCGCTCGCGTTCGCGCTCGCCATGGATGACAATTGACGCCTACGATCATTCAATGATCGTGGATAACCGATAGGTTCCGGTAGCCGCTGCCTTATCCCCCCTCCTCGCCGTATCAACCATTATCGAGGGTACCACAACGAGCGTCATTCTCGCAGATAATTATCCAATTTATCTCCTCATTGCATCTCGGGGAAATTGCGCGCGGCGATCGCACTGCGCATGGATCAGCAGTGCGATATTGCTCGAACATCCTTATCTCGAGTGATTTTCGCTTAACGGCCGCCACATTACGCCCTTTTTAACGCTGCACTTTCTATCGGATCGGTCCCGCGATTTTCTCGATCGCCAACCGATCGGTGGCTCTATGCTAATAACTTAACTGCTACTTCGCCGAACGCCCAGGGTTACTCACCGGTAGGTTTTTCGAGGCATATGCTAATCTCTCGGTACGCTTTTGCCGTTTATGCAAATCGCCGCCTCGGGTATATTTATGGTAAAATTTGTCCGGTGCGGGATAAAAAACTACGCCAAAGGTTACCGGAGCACATCGAGATGTTTCTCCTTTTAAAGATATTACAAGGTGTTAAATCTCGCGTTCTTGCTACATAGATTATATATTATTTTCAAATATGCTTGCTACCGAAGAGGATACGTCATCCTCAACTCGATCGTTTGTTAAAAAAAAAACAAGAAAAAAATCATCAATCATCCTTCTTGCATCTTGTAATTTACTCCTTTTTTTTTACATTTTTTGTAAAAAAACTCACAGTAACATGTTTCGTAACATCTGCGAAATTATTATCCCACATTTTTACAATCTTGAGATAAATTCCTAGCTTGTTTCAGAATTTTTTAGCTCCTTAATGTATTCCGGAAGGAGTTCTTGATGATTAAAAAATAAAATTGGTAATAAAATGTTTGTTTTAAAGAAGATCACTTTGAGTTATGATGTTCTTCGCGATAGAGTTGAAGCGTCTAGAAATAACTCAAGAAAATATTAGCTTCTCGAAAAAAAATTATGGGAATTTTATAGATGTCCGTTTTTAACACAAACGTTTATTATATGACGACTTGCTAGAGGAACACACACGTTTTACATCGAGCTGGCTTAGACTTATAAATAAAGCGCTTCGCGTACTCGCATCTCTCGCATAGTTACGATAATTATTTTAATCAATGCCGTAATAAGGATGTTGCAAACAACTACCACACACAAACAATCGTTTCTTACATGCATTAACAAACTGTACAAGAGCTCTCCCCCACGATGCGTTCATGCTTTATGAACGTATCGCTAACTCACGCTCGCTGCAGAGAGATGGAACGGCTTTAACATTGACGCAAAGTTATGAATGGGACCTGAGAGAGGAGAAGACAACACGCAATGATAGCGCAATGCATATTGCGGTTACGTGTACAACCGCATATAATTTCCGACTATTATCGGGGATCATCATATAAATTTTTGCTCTGCGGCTTCGCGTATTAACGTCGGATTTTTTTAAAAAATAAATTAAACAAAAAGAGTTTACGTTCTCTTTGTCCGATAGATCTTTTTCAGGTCGAAAGAGATATACCTTGAGTACCCTTTCGTCTAAGCATACACGGCACTGACAAAGCCAGCTGGTTGCACATTGCCTCGATAGCCCGATCGTTTTGCATAACTATCGCCACTTCAGTTGCTGCCCTTTTCTTTTACTTTCGCTGCTACCGAGAAGGCGGCAATTATCCGCGCCTCGAGACTCTCTTTTCTCTGTCTCTCTCTTCCTCCGAAAGGGTTGCGTGCGCTGTACTTGTCGGAGTCGTTGAACCGGCGAAAATGGCAACGAGTGAGTCGCAGTCACCTTGCGCGCGTAACCACCCTTCCGTTTTTCCTTCTTCCTCAAATTCGGCTGTGTGAAGTTAGCACCCCGACATGCAATTTTTATAGTTCTCATTAGAGTTCTAGCTTCTTCTTAAAAAGTTTAAGAGTTCTTTATAGAAAATAATTTTGATAAAGCATTAAATTAAAAAAAAAAAAACTCTTTAAGAAGAAGTTAGAACTCTAATCAGAACTATAAAAATTGCATGTCGGGGTGCTAACTTCACACCCTCTCAAATTCGCGCGACGATAATCTCTCGGTTCGTTTTGCGTGAAGGGATGACGAGAAAAAAGAAAAAGAGAGAACGGGAAAGGAAGAACCGGGGGAAGAGGAGGAACCGTAGTGTATGCGACGAGGGTGGTGGTATCAAAAACAAGGAAGACCTTTGTCGGCCCCCGCAAGGGCAGAGATGTGGAATATAATGGGGCACGTGTTCGGCCGAGCTGCGCTAATGACACGGTTTCGCTGGGACTCTCTCGATGCCGCATTGTCCCCGCAAACTCTTTCATGCCGCCTCCACCTCCTCCACCTCCATCGTTTTTGCCGCATTGTGCAAAGCCCCGTGTACGTGTGTGTTTGCGTTCACGCGCGAACTCCTTGTTTCTCTCCATTTTACATCCACCTATGCGCCGATCCAGGAATAATAGCCGTTCCGCGATTGTCCGAGAAGACTGTCAACGATACCGCGAGAATCGATAAAATTTATTTATGAGCAAAGTTTGTTAGAGTTGCAGTCTTCTGCGAACGGCTATAATTAGATTCTCATCCATCAGGTGATTTTTCCATAGCGAAGGAAGAGAATACACCGTAGAAAAAAATCTATTTATACCGTTGAATATCAACACGAATATCAAGAAATATTTTCTTTATCTGAAATTTTGAACAAAAATACTTGGAAGATTACGTGGAATTTTTTTACAAAAAAATTTGACTAGACTTTGATATTTTCAGGACTTTCCAGCAGTATCAGATTTATGACCTTTACGCTGATAATCTTTAAGAACCCCTATATTTTCTCAACATTATTTCTTTTTGTGGAAAATTTGAACAAGCAAAAAAAATGTTACAATTATACACGCTTTATAATTATAAAATTGTCATAAATTTACAAAATAGTCTGCAATAATAATAAAAATTTTGTTTCAATATCAATTTTATTAATAAAAAAATAATTTTTTTTACTCTTTAAGAAAGCTCCTTAAAATTTTTAGCCCTAAACTACAGTTTATGTATAGATCCGGCACTGCTTCCCAGAATATATCAATTACGTATATCATTATAACTATTATGAATAACATCATAGATATTAAATGTACGGGGACCGTTATGTCAAAGTTAAACAAATCTTATAATAATAATTAGAAGATTTTCGATGGATTTGAAATATTCGCGTGAAAAATCGAATATCCGCTCTTCGCTCGCGCCCTTGCCTCGCCTTATTCGGACATGTCGGTGTGCTCCCGTGTACATAGACGGTATGTGCGCGAGCGTGTTGCTCCCGTCCGTTCGTTTCATTGGCGTCGAACGGACGCTACGCGTCGTTTATCATGCGCGCGCGCGCGCGCGTGTGTGTATTAATGTGTGTGTGTATGTATGTATGTATCTATCTATCTATCTGTATGTATATATACATGCGGGGAAATCGTGGAACCGTGGCGTGCACGTGTTTACGGTGGCTTCCTCGCAGGTACGAGCGCATAATGGGGCATATTTCAATGGAGGAAAAAGTGCCCCACATCGGACCCCTAACGAGCTCTAAATTCGCCGGTCGCATGCGTAGACCAATAACGACCTACGACGATGTAAATTGCCCTCTCGAAAATCGTGTATTAATTAGGCTTGAAATTAGCGCGATGCGTTACTTCACAAAATGTGACATTTTTTCCGTTAAACTTATTATATGTACATATAAAGGACCGTTAACTTTTTTTTTTTACCAACTGTGCGAAACGCGAATAACGATGCGACATATTGTGAAAAAATATCTTTAATGAGGAGGACTCGCGATTAAGGACATATTACAAAGCTCGTCTGCGTTATTAAAATATACGCGTATGACAAAAGATACGATTACGTAAGGTACATTGATTAATGTAATTGCTGGAAGTTCCGGCGGGCGCGGAAATAACGCTCGTAATTACCGACCTGCGGTTCCCACACTGTTCCGGTACAAGTTATAAATGTGCATTTTATTGTGCATTGTGTAATATTATTACATTACGTATATATTGCTCGTATATAAATTGTAGCCGCAAGTTGATTTGCATATATAACGATTCGCGCCGGCCAGAGAGATTCTACATCTCGAAGACGTTTATTGTAATAGACAGGTGGAATGAGTACGTAGCGAAAAGAGGAAGAGCGATGAGAAATTCTATAACGGTGCGTTTCTGAAACAAAGCGGAACGTCACTCTTTTTTTTTCGCACTCCCTGGTCTCGAATACGTGGGAGTCAGAAGAATAGTTGTTAACGTGTCAGCACTGGGTTATGGAAAGTAGGATCCGAGGACGGTGTAATCTCACCATCAAATCATAGAGATTGTCGGATACGAGACTGAGGCACGCGTCTGAGACGGAACATTCGCTTACGAAGATGCGAAAAAAATCCGGGCGTAATATGAAGAAAAATATCCGCAGACGCGTAAAAGAAGCGCGAGGAGATAGGAATGTGTTTGGAGAAAAATTTATAACATTTTATTTTCGTTCCTGTCTTTTAGCAATGTGGGTGTCGCGAATACATTAGATCATATCATCGGATTCTTTCATTTCGTGAACGTTTCTATTTTTGTTTCAGACACGCCTCTATCACCGATGGGGCCTTCGTCGCCGAGTCAGGAAGGTCTATTCACGGATCTTCGGCTCCTGTCCTTGGAGAAGCAGCTCAATATCGAACTGAAGGTAGATGCCGCTAAAGAACCACAACTCTCATATATTTCCCGATTACAAGTAGATAATTGTGATACACTTCACAAACACGGATGATATCACGTGATATCAAAACTGTCATGTTATCAACATTTCTATGAGTTGTTACGCGATATCGGAGAACATTCGATAAGGCGACAATAAGTGTCGGCTCTCTTGTAACTGTCTTCATTAGTAATATCATTAGTAATAGTTATCGGTATTCTTCTCGGTATGATTCAGAATAATTATCGCACATGTCTGTTTGGCGCTTTCTGCAAAAAACTTTGATAATTCTCTTTCACTTTTCTTGTATCAGGGCCTTGCGTGAGTCAGTGCAGTGAGCCGCAAGTTTTTCCCCCTACTAAAAATAATCTCTCGTTATATCACGCGAGGATTTGAAATAATTAGAATATCGCGTTCAACTCTCCCCGATTATTACGTGTTAATGCAAAAGTCTTAATTGTCCCCAATTATCCTTTATATTCTCTTTCCTCTCAGTTTTTTTTTTTTTTTTTTTGAAAGAAAATGATCAATTCTTATTGTAGATTTGTAACATACAAGTTAATACTAATTTCAATATTACTTTAATAGAAAGTAGAATAATACATATATTCTTCCTGTCTATATTTGAAACAGGTCAAGCAGGGTGCTGAAAATATGATACAGAGTTTAACGAGCGGCCATCGTGACAAGAAATTGCTACAGGAGGCTCAACAAATGCTAGACGATTCCCGCGCCAAAATCGAGTTCCTACGCATGCGGATAATGAAGGTGCGCCAAGCACGGCAGCAGCAGCAACGAGGCGATGCGTTGCCACCGAATGGCGAAACAACTAGCAACAAAGGTATACGATGGTTTTGTTATTAATAATAATTAATGCCCGGAATGAGAATTTGAGAGAAGGAAGAAACAATTGAAAAAAAAAAAATATATATATATATATATATATGTGTGTGTGTGTGTGTGTGTGTTCTAAAATTTTTTTTTTTGCAAAGTAATTGATAAAACTCTTCTCCGACATTGAATGTAATAAATTTGAAAAACGAATTAATGAAATTTGTTATATTATATATTATTTATACATTGTGGATTTTTCTTAAAAATATATTGTATTTATTTAAATACGTACACACGAGAATATGTATTTTAAAAGAAGATTCGGTGAATTATCTCGGATACATTGTATTGTTAACTTCACGTTTTAATTGTTTGAATGACTATAGTTAAGCTGTATACATCTCATTGTTAACGCGAAGTTTACGTGGAACAACGAGACAGTAAGCTGACATTTACTGCAGCAATGAAATTGTTCCAGAACGCGATATGCGTTCATATCTCATCCAGGAATTTATATGTCACGTATTCAGTATAGAAGTACAATATGGTACGGTCGTCATTCATGGTAAATGACGTTTCTTGGAAGGAAGTGCTTTGTTCGTAGAAGGATATATTCGTTACACGCGTAATGGCTCACTTTTTTCCATGATATAAAGTATGTGGGTAGATAGGCATTATATAAGAAAATTATTGTGCGCGTTGTTGATACACGAAAGAACTTTGTTTGAGTAGTCGCGAGTGCAATTTTGTGACGAATATAACATAAATAATAAATGTAATAATGTGCTTATAGATAGGTACGAGCCCAGCTTGGAGCTCGCGTTGGAAGAGAGGGTGGAGGAGCTGCGGCATCGATTACGAATAGAGGCAGCTGTCGTGGAAGGTGCCAAGAACGTGATACGTCTTCTACAAAGTGCCAGAGTCGCTGATAAGAAGGCCTTAACCGAGGTAGGTGATTTATTTCTTTCCCAATTCGCTGTCCGTCCAAAGTAGAAGCGGAAGAAGCGCGGGGATCTGTACGCGACATGCAATCTACGAAAGGCTTTTGTAATACGTACGCGCGCGCGTGCACGCGGGCGTATGTGTAGTGTTAAAGGAAGCCATTTACGTCACACTTCTCTGACACAGCTGTTTCGAAACGATAATAATGTGGAAATTGTCTGAATTCACCTCTCTCGGTGAAAATATCTTATAATACGCAAACAATTGCTGTTTCCAGTAAGATGAATGTTTTTTTAAGAAATGACAGATGTCACATGTATGGGAATATTTCACGTTTTATTCGTTCAAATCAAAATTTATATATACATTGTACAGAAAATATTTTTTTCTAGTCAATTGTAAAAACCATTTTATAAAAACTATTTATATGCATTTTTTATTGTATATATATATATATATATATATATATATATATATATATATATATATATAAGGGAAAAAATTATAATTATTGATAAAAATTATTGAGATATATATATATATATATATGTGTGTGTGTGTGTGTGTGTATAAAAGTATAATTATTACAAAGCTGGCAAATTTTGACGTTTCTCTGACTCCCAAACCTGTATAAGTGATTCCGAAAGTTTTTGGTACCTTAAAATGAAATTCGTTACGTAAACTGTTCAGTAGCTTCTAAAATATCCTAATTTAAAAGTATGAAAAAAGCCATTTTTGTTATTTTTAAATTAAAATAAGTCTGAAATGAGAAATTATATGTCAATTTGACGCGTCGATTTGAGCTTAGGATAAAAAATCTATTATTTTTAAAATCAATTATTAATTTAATAAATTAGAAAACAAATATTCCATATAATATATGTATAAAACTTTTTGTATTCTTTAACGTACATTGTGCTATATATATATATATATATATATATATATATATATATATATATATTTATATGTATAAAAAAATAAAACATTTAAAATTGTACTTTTTTATACAAATAAATATTTTAAATGTTACAGAAACTACAGCTATTAGCATACGTTAAAAGATATGAAAAGTTTAGCACAGATACATGGAATATTTATTTTCTAATTTATTGAATGTAATTGATTTATTAGATTTTTCAAGCTTAAACTCGTTGACAACATTGGCTTATTACTTCTCGTTTCAGAATTATTCTAATTTAAAAATGATAGAAAATAGCCTTCTTGGCCTTTTATTATAGATTAAGGTACTTCTTGGAAACCTGACACAATAAAGAAGTTTGGGCAACGGATTTGGATTTTAGGATACCAACCTTCACCTATACAGGTTTGAGGATTAAAATTGATGTTGGCCTGTGTTTGATAGAAATTATTAATAAAAATAAATGTATGTATATATACATATATTATTCACTAAAAATAAAAAATTATTTTTCTTTTTAATACATTTTAATAAAAGAAAAAAAGAAGAATAATTTTTTATTTAGCGAATAAAATAGTGGGATATTTTGATATATTTTGCATAGTATCTATCATAATAATATATGTGTGTACGTGTATAATATTATACATATGTATGTATACATATATAATATGTATAGTGGTTTTTATGAAATTATCAAACTTATAAATTTGTAATTAAATAGAAAAAAAAATTTTTTAAACAATAGAGATCCATTTTATAATAATTGAATTATCTTGGAGTTTGATATCTCGGCGATGAGAGAGCGTTTCTCGGATGCGCCGGTATGAAAACGACTTCTCGTCGACAGCTAGATTGCGACGTCGGCAGCGTAGAACGTGTCGACGTGGACCCTGTGGAGGGTCGGTGGCGACTCTATACGCGCATTTCTCAAAATAGCCCTATCCACACCACCCCGCCGTACATCTCGTGACGCCTTTTCGGGTCGCGCTTAGTTACCGTCTCTCGAGGAGGACTGGCGGCATCATCATCCAGTATCCAGTAAGCACCCCGCGATAAACCGACGACATATGTGCGGTTGATCGCGAAGGAGGTGATCGTGGAATGTATATGTTTTCATCGAGTGAATATCCGTCCAGGAAGATATCGACCATGCATTCGGACATATAATCGTAACACTTAATTAATTATGCGATTTGAACCTGAAGACTGAGAAATGAAGCCGTCCACAAGCCGTCGTGTCGCCCCCTCTCGCTGTTCTCTTCTTGAACGCCGCGCTCCAAGAAGACTGACGTCCGTTTCAAAATCAGTTGGAGCTGTCAGGAGGCCTATATACTAAATCGGACGTCTCTGACCGAGTCATAAACAACCCGTTTGCGAAAGTTCGAATTCTCGATATTTTTGACGTGTATACGTGTATAGCATATGTGAATTATTCAGAGAGAGAAATTCTCCATTTCAGAGATGCAGATAAAAAATGCGAAAAATAATTTTACGCGCACATAAGATATTCGAATTCATATTTGACCGACATTTATCGAAACCGAATGGTATAAGCGAGATTTTCGAGGAGGTCGGGGCGCATCAATTTTCGTAACATGGCACATGACTGATGACTTTGCATCATTATATCGCAGACATTTATTATTGCGTCGGTGGCCGTCGTGATATATACATACGAAAAGTACCACCTTATTCCAGATGTATTCTTAGTTAGTGCGACTGTACGTTGCGCTCCCAAATTTATATTGTGCTAATTATATGCGTCTCGTCGTTGCTCAGTTTGTTACGAGAGACAAAGAAAGAGCACGGTGGTTGCAACGATTGCGGAAGTTATTGTGTAATTCGCAAACTGACAAGTCATAAGGAGAGGGAGGAATCGCACAACGAAATTATTCAATACGAGGAAGTCAGTTTGATGAATCGAACTTTTTCTTTTTCCAAGCATCAGCACTATAGTTTTGCGACGTTTATTGAAGCGAAAAGAAACTATTAGCGTTACGATAGTTCTCGAATACACGGAAACCTAAAATAGATCGAGTAGCGATATGCAATATCGCAGTATTACCATCCTTCCGGGAAAAACTGTGCTACGGATGAAACTGTAAAACACGAGTATGACTCAACTAGAAGAGACGTTATTATATAAGATCTCTCTTTGATACATCACGGAATCGGACGAGAGAATTAGATGAGTGACCGCAAGTGTCACGCGTAATCATCAACAGAACTTTGTGTAGAGAGAAAAGAGAGATAGACTACAAATCCATGAACAGAAGAAGAATACGGACGATAGAACCGGATCATCGTCTCCTGACGGAACAGACGAAGAGAACGGATTATTCGGATGTTTCCTTATCGCGACGACATAGTCGATTGAAGAACGACAATGTCCTGCGGTGGATAAAGGCGCGGCGACGGAGGCTGAGGAAGAGGAGAGACGTGAAATGTACGGACGTCAGGATAATTCGGCGGGCGACGATGGTGCGAGTCAGGTGCCACCGTGGCTCGTGCGTGCCGAGGTCACGATCCGCCATGGCGACACAGTGACTTCCGAGACCGTACAAATGCCACCGGGTACCACCACGACCGCCGACGCGGGTGGCATTCGCATGATATGCCGCTGGAACACGAGCGAACCGTCGCCGAGTTTGACGACGCCGACGGTTCCGTCATCCTCGGGTGGCTTTGGCTTTCAACGGGGGAATATACTATTCACGTCCACGCCGCCCGAGAGACCGTCCCAGAGATCGTCGGATGACAGATCTTACACTCTCCCGCGTTCAAGCTCGTCAGGCAACGACGACTTATCCGGAGGCCGAGCCAATGATTCCGGCTACAATAGCGAACGGTTCTCGTCGCGCCCTTACTCCAGTCTACCTACTCGACGTCCATCTCAGCAGTATAATCGTCGGTGTAAGAGCACGTGTAGGATTGTACTTTCCACTGCAAATCCCGAGAAAATCACCAGTTCTGGCGAATCCGCCGATTCCTGGCATCATCGAACCTCCTCGTATCAACGCTTTTCCCGCCAACAATTCAGCGCGGTTCCAGAAGTTTGTGAGGATTGCGCGGAGGGAAGCGCGTCGAGCGCCTTTACCACGCACTTTTGCACTCGTGTCGCGGAAAAGACCACGAGTAACCGAGCCACAGCGATCAGCAGAGACGCGGCTTCGCAAACCACCGATATCGAATCTGTACGTTCTTCGTCGACTGTGAAGAGTAGCAGAACTGGGAGAAAATTGAGCGATGGTGCCTACAAATATGACGAGCCGAAAAAGAAGGAGGTGAGTCATACTTGGTGGATTCTGAATGCACGCGACAATTTATGTTGCGAGTGAATCCGGAATAATAATAATATTATATAATATGATTGTCTTGCCTTCCAGCAGGAAATTCGATCGTCTCCAGCATCGGTTGAGACCACCAGTTCTATTCCTCCCATCGATACGGAAAAATCAGACTCCTCCGCGAAAGAGGACAGCAGCAATAAACGCAAGTCGCGGACGGTACATATCGACGTGTACTGCACAGGATCCGACGACGATGCCAGCACAGATACGACCAGCGAGGACGAGCGCGGCACGCCCATGACCGTCTTTGAGAACGAGGATGTCAAAGTCACTCACACGCAAGCGACGAATAACTTACCGCGGGGATTTCAGGACGTCAACGCGTTTCTGAAGCGCAGCGCCGAGCGACGATGCGCGAGCTTCCGAAATACACCGATGAGAATGCCTTCGTTGGCCAGTTCTAAGGGATACGACAGCGACGAGATGCTGAGTTCCCTCTATCCCTCACGATTCAGTTCGTACAGTGGGATACGAGACCTAGATTCCGCTCCGTGGTCGTCTGCGGCATCATCCAGCACGGCTCTCTCTCCGTACGATTCAGTGACTATGACATCATCGAAGGACACGTTTTCGGATATCGAGTCTCTGATCAACAGCAAATCTAACTTGACACCTTGTGATAGCTTCGAATACGCCAATTCTACGGATCGTGATAGAATACATAGAATGAATATTTTGGCGAAAACTGACGATCAGAAGAAGAAGACCTGGCGATCACCGCAAATTGAACGGAAGCATCTTCTACAAAATAGAAAGATGAGGGAATATTTGGAGAAACACGAGATAGGTTGGTCGTCTGAGGAAAGTGGCGAGGATTCCGATGAAAGTGGAGCAGTCGGTTGGAATTTCATAGCCGGTGATAAGTCTCTCGTTAAAAAAGACTCGATCATACGTCGATACGCGAGCAAGGATCAAACGGAAGAATCCAACGCGACGCGCGGCAATTACGTTCCGCATTCAAATGTTCCACGCAATCGTATCGGTCAGTTTGGATCCAAAAGCCCGTCTCCTCTCCCTTCGACCATACCCTCCCGCGTAACGTCCCCCTTTGCTGCACCATACGGAGAAAGAACTGATCACATCGTAAAAGCTTCAAGATTTGGAACGGTAGTCAGTGCGTTTCGAAAGCCCGGTCATCACGTAGGTCCGTCGAAAAATCCAACGTGTACGTGCGAACATTGTCGAAGATACTTCGAGGAAGGTGGAACGAGAGGACGGGCCTACTCGTTGAGCGAACTCGAACGTCATCCGGCATTCAAATTGCGAAAAGAGTGATATCTGATATTTCGCAATAATTATTGAAGATTTGAAATATGTCGATTTTTTAGATTCTTTACAAAAGCTTTCTACTTTATTTATTTATTTATTGTTCTTTACAAAAGCTTTCCACTTATTTGTTATAAGATTTATATGCAGTAAAATAAATTGCGCGTTCCATTGTTTAAGGTTATTGAAGGACACTGTAAATTTGTATATTGTGATTTGTGTGTTTAATTTATATTTTTCTTGAAATATTCCGTATATTATAGCTTTTTATCTAAATTATTATGAAAGAGCTGTTACACATTCAGTGCTGAAAATTGAGCATTTATATAAATTAACAAGGATGTATATATTGATTGCGCTGTTAATAAACATTAATTATGTTGAATATCACACTTCTGTCTACGTGTATATAATTTTATTCCTTGACAATATTAAACTAATATTATATTAATAAGATATTTTATGTATATAAAGCATGTTTTATTATATAAATAAAAAATCACTACAGGCTCAAGCAAGCCTCGCGGAATCCAGTAGAAAATTGGACTTGCTCAGACTATCCCTTGAACTCAGAAGGCAAGAGCTACCACCTGATAGCGGTACTGCGGCTCAATTAAAGAGAGAATTAGCTAGCGTGCAATCGGCTAGTCCAGTTCCTGTTACTTATACATCATTACAACCGTTCCGCGGTCCCTTGGAGAGTAAAACCACTATACCAGCTTCAGTGTCGAGATGCGCCGCTGTCACGGGACAATTAGAGGTATGCTGAATTAAAAAATGCAATGAAATAATCAATGTGATTTTATTATATCACGCACCGCGATGTGTTTAGGTAAGGCTTATGGGATGTCAAGACTTGGCGGAAGAAGTGCCTGGTCGTACGCGGAGGGAACATCCTGCTAGTCCTGATTTACGTAGCTTTGTTAAAGGTGTCAAAGGACTCAGTTCAAGCAAGTCGTATAGTGTGAAAGACGAAACAAGCAGTAAGATTTCAATCTTTTTGTAAATAGTGTTAAAAATTGCGTTATTTTGAATTAATTATTAATTATTATTATTTCCAGATGACATTATGGCAGTTATAAAATTGGATAACCAAACTGTAGGACAGACTAGCTGGCGTCCATGTTCCCAACAAGCTTGGGACCAAAGGTACAAATTGTGTACTTATAAGCTAATAATGATTATGTTCAATCTTCAATGTCGCACATTTATTTCTAGGTTTTCTATCGAACTAGATAAATCGAGAGAACTTGAAATAGGCATTTATTGGAAAGATTGGAGATCCCTATGCGCGGTCAAGTTCTTACGTTTAGAGGAATTCATTGACGATGTTCGACATGGAATGGCCTTACAGTTGGAACCGCAAGGTCTCCTGTTCGCAGAAATAAAATTCTTGAATCCGATGATATCGCGAAAGCCTAAGTTGCAACGTCAACGAAAGATTTTCAAGCAGCAGGTGAAAAATTTCCCAAGAGCAAATCAAATGAACATAAACGTCGCCACTTGGGGTAGACTACTTAAACGTTCGGCGCCTTCATTGCACAATTCCAGAAGCTCGGAAAGTCCGCCGACAGGTAAGACGAGTCAGTCTTGTTGTTCACATACAAATCTTACAAAATCTTGTAAAAATATATCATCTACAGTTTCACTTGCAGGACCACAACCGTTGCAACTTGTATTTGATACCTCGATAGAAGATAAGCCTGAGACTCCTGGCGAAGTGCCTGATCCGGAGAAAGGTGGATTGGGCGGCGCACGACCTTTGGGAATGTCAACGACAAGTAGCAGTCCAACTCTACCACGTCCTCCGGAGCATCCTCCCCCACCGCCACCAACTCTTGCTAAGAAACCGTCTATACCTGCACCTACACCGCCTCCTAAATTAGATCAAGAGGTAAGGCTCTTTGTACACACATTTTTTTATATATTGTCATTATTTTTAAATCAAACAAGCTCAAAAGTCACAGATACATTAATTTACGACGATATTACTTGCTGTTTATTGCATAATATGTATTTGTCAATTGCTGCTTTTGATGTAAAGATATAAGATTGAAAATGTCGCAAATTTTTTATCATATAATTGTTATGAATCTGCAATACGATATTATGTGTGTAACATTCAATTATATTCCAATATCAATATATTATTACAATTATTACAATATATATTTACATATCTGACATAATTTTGTATACTCTTTTAATCACTTCATAATAAGAATATGAGTAGTAATTTGTATTAGAGACAATCTCAAGGCTGGGAATCTTGGTTATGGGCTCAAATAGTTTATAAAATAAATGTATAATAATGTGAAATATATATATGTATATATATATATATATATATATATATATATATATATATATATATATATATATAAAATAGATTTACCTTTTAGCATCATAATCTAATGAATGTATGCATTTAAACTACATATGTATCTTGATGCGGCATGTTGTCAGATATATTATGTATTTCTTTAATTATATAAAAAGTAGTAGTTTTATAGTTTATATACATATATAATTTGTGCACTTGCTTTTGGAAAGAATATCTTTTAGGCATTATACACAAGTTTTTTTATTAAATGTAAATTACAGGCATTACTTTCTGTTTTCTGGCAATTTATATTAATTACTTCACAGCAAATACAACTTTATATTCTTGCATTCTGCTAATTTTGAAAAAACAACAATTTCTCCCCAAACTCCCTATGATGATAGTAATCGGAATTTAAAAAAATACATATAAATACATATTTTTTCAAGATTTAAATTATATTAGTTATATAGTAATGCATGTGTACAATTGAAACAATTCTAGCACACAATCTAAAAGTTTACTATGATTTCAATCGAGCATTAGTGTTAAGAAGGTAGTAATGTAGTTGCAGAGTGCATTAAGGGAGTTTGATTTTCTGCACAACGAGGAAAAGGGCGGGCCTCAGGGTGCAACTTTGAGGCCCCTGGTGACAGAGCCCCGCCCTGTGCTGATTGCACCACCCTCTCCACGCACACCCTCGCCCCAACCTGTCGTCGAGTTTCCTGAGGATGAGGTACATACCTCCACACACAACATTGCTTTGCCTTCCTTAGTGTATGCTGCATGTAATTACTGGAGAAGAAACAAATGTATTTTTTTTTTTTAATGCTTCTATTTTACTCTATAGATATATTTTCCTTTTTATTTTTACACAATTATATTCTTATTCACTGATCTTTATCAAACTTTCAGTCTATGTATGCCTCTGGATGCATTTTTAATATTATATTTATAATATTATATTAATAATATATAATGTGTATAATTGATAACTATTATTGTATGAATTGAATAATTAAAACATTGCAGTGCAACCTGTGTCATTGTAATAAAACATATTTTTGTATAAAGTATCTAATTTTATCATACACTAACATATGATTCTATTTGTATATGATATGTACAGGGATTATATTTAGCCATTCTAACTTTTTAACGATACACTTAAACATAATACATTTGTATACATATTGTTTCAATTAAAAAATATTTATCTTTCAGGCTGTATATGAACTGCCAATCAGACCCCTTCAATATAGAGATAGTGCCTATGAGTCAAGAAGACACTCTCAGATTAATGGTATGACCTTGGAAAACTTTAGGCTGCTCTCTGTACTCGGTCGTGGACATTTCGGCAAAGTGATACTGTCGCAATACAGAAACACGGGAGAGTATTTTGCAATCAAGGCCTTGAAGAAGGGAGATATTATAGCTAGAGATGAAGTGGAGTCATTATTGTCTGAAAAGAGAATATTCGAAGTAGCGAACACAACACGCCATCCTTTCCTCGTAAATCTGTTTGCGTGCTTTCAAACTGAGGTATGATTGAGATAATACGAGATAATACTTTTTTCTCTAATTTCTGGTGCGGTTTGTAAGACGAAAAAAAGAATAAAAAAGATGATTTTTTTTTATAGGCACACGTATGTTTTGTAATGGAATATGCGGCTGGCGGTGATCTTATGATGCATATACATGCCGATGTTTTCGGAGAGCCACGCGCTGTGTTTTATTCAGCTTGCGTTGTTCTAGGATTACAATACTTGCACGAAAATCGCATTATTTACAGGTATATTTATCAGTTACATCGTTTATCATAACAATTAGAAAATAATGCAATATATAATATATTTTACAATATACATATATTTCAATTTTACAGAGACTTGAAATTAGATAATCTACTATTGGATACGGAAGGTTATGTTAAAATCGCAGATTTTGGTCTATGTAAAGAAGGTATGGGATATGGAGATAGAACAGGTACTTTCTGCGGTACTCCTGAATTCCTAGCACCCGAAGTCTTGACAGAGACTTCTTATACGCGAGCTGTAGATTGGTGGGGTCTTGGAGTCTTGATCTTTGAAATGCTTGTTGGAGAGGTAAAATTTTATTATTTGTAAAATATGTATTATATCTGCGTCTTTTTCAATATTAAGATGAAATATTAAATAAAATGTTTCAGTCTCCTTTCCCAGGTGATGATGAGGAAGAAGTGTTTGACTCCATTGTAAACGATGAAGTACGATATCCACGATTTCTTTCTTTGGAAGCGATAGCAATTATGAGAAGAGTAAGCATTTCTTTTATTTTTTATATGTATTTTTAATACATATATCTTATTTATTTATTCTGTTGTTATAGTTATTGAGGAAGAATCCAGACAGAAGGTTAGGTAGCAGTGAAAAAGACGCGGAAGATGTTAAGAAACAAGCATTTTTCAGACACATTGCTTGGGATGATCTACTTCTAAGGCGTGTGAAACCACCTTTTGTACCAGTAATTGTAAGTATCGCTTTAGTTTCGCTGTATAAAATATGAATACAAAAGAAAATATCTCTTATTAGTATAAATTAAATTTTAAATATGGATTGCGTGATTAGAATTAGATCAGAGATTAGATTTTAACATTCTCATATGAAAAATGTTTCTTTGTTCTTAGCATTCGGTGGAAGATGTAAGTAATTTTGATGAAGAGTTTACATCAGAGAAGCCACATTTAACGCCTCCGAAAGATCCTCGGCCTCTCAGTGATTTAGAGCAAGGCCTGTTTAAAGACTTTACTTACATGGCTGATTGGTGCTAGCCATTAAATTAATTCCGGAGCAGACGGAAATATCAGCATGTCATAATTGAAGAAAAAAATGCTTTTACAATGAAAAGGAATTCTTTGCACAACTGCATTAATGCAGTTGTTTATCCGAGCAATATACATATATATATATATATACCATATGTCTCTCATGTATATACATATATTTCTTATTTTTTAATACTATATATTAACGATCGCAGTAGAACAGATTTACAAGAGAAATTTTTTATCGAATCTCAGGTTTTCTCTATTATGATGCTTTTAATTTGTATTTGATACATACTTGGAGTTTACAATCTCCAGAGTTTCATATTAAATAACGTATATATGCGAATAGATCATTGTTTATGATTATACAGTTGATAAGATATATAATAGTGCTGTCAATATCCAAGAATATTTGGTTATTTAAGATACTATCGGGATACATTGTTTAATTCAATATAGACAATATTAAATATTGAAAACTATATATAGAATATTAATAAATTAGAATGTTTTGGCTCAATCAATTCTCATTCTATATATAAAAATATATATATAATGTAATGATTATTAGATCATGTTGATGAGATTATTGAAAACTAACAACGTTACATACATACGATAAGTTAACAGATGTTTAAATCCTATTTATTTCGTAACCGACTGATTTGTTTAAAACAAAACTAACTTTTGTTTCTGTAAGAGACTTAGGACTATGATAAATTCAATCATACTATTTCCTTTTTGTTAAAATAGTTATTTCTTAAAAAATTTTAAATGGCGATACAAGTCAAATAACGTATTGTTTTAAGTCTTTTCATTCTTTTTACAACTGTTTGCCTATTTGAATTTGTGTAAATATTTTTAAAAATTGTTTAAATATTTTTTGAGAAATTATATTTAAATTTTAAGTATTAAAATTGAAAATTTGTGAATATGAATAACGAATACCTGGGTTTAGAAATAATATGATTTATATTGACAGCACTAAAATATGTAAATATCCTAAGTATTCGTGAAATTGATCAAAAAATTTTCATCAAATATGTAAGCAAAGAAAAAGCAATAAGCCTACTAATTTTTTAACAAAGGAACTTTCGTGTAAAGATGAAAATAATTTTAAACTACATTTGTGCACAGAAGTGATCTCTTTAAACACTGTCCTGTCACTAGCATTAAATATGTATCATTGTCCTTTTACATGAAGATGTGTTATTTTCAACATTTTGTTATCTATATATACTACTATTATGTACAGTAACATATACAATTATTCAAAGATTTTATATATCCTGTAGAACTTAAAGAAAAAGGATAATCATAATACAAACAATAACTAACACATTCATAGAGAAAATATAAAATAAATCAAAATGTAGCTAAACTTGCTCATGCTCATGTGATAAAGAATTGAAATCGAAATGGCGCTATTCATACATATATATATATATATATATATATATATATATATGCAATAACAATGATTATAAATATAGATAACATGTGCTTTTTAATTATCATGTACTTCATCCTTTATGATAATAAAAATTTAATTCATTTACATATAGCTAGTTTCGTGCAAGATTATGGTGACTTTAGACAATATGAGCTCTATGACATTGTGTGCAGCAACATGTTTATATCATATATCAGAATCCTTTAAGTTCGTTTAATATGTAATATTATGTTATTCTAATTATATATTTGCTATATTTCGTTATTTTAGTTATGTACATTCATATTATAGTTTATGAGATAAGATAATTTTACTAATACTGTGCTAAATATATATTATGTATATATAAATATATAACCAAATATTTTGCGAAGAGGATAATAATGGATGATATTTCTATATTTAATAGCTCGAATATTGTGGTGTAGTATTATATTATCAATATTTTAATTGACTTTGCCACATAAAAGATACTATTGTAAGACGAGTTCATATTCTAATATGAGCATATATTTGAACATATTTTAAGATTTGGTTCTAATTTTGTAAGAGAATGATTTGAAAATTATATAATTATGTTGAAGTAGTTGTTAT